>NW_025110279.1:0-23939 GCF_011392965.1 Frieseomelitta varia | reverse complement strand
AAAAAAAAAAAAGAAAGAAAAAGAAAGAATGTAAAAGATGAATATTAAAGAAATGCAACAAGAGTTGTAAATTCAAATCAACGTGACGAAAAGAACGAGCTTCTTATCTAAAAAAAAATATATGAAGAGACAAGAGACAAAGTCGGAGCTCACATATGTATACATATACGAAATACTATGTTACACATGGGCAATGTACTAGTTTTGTGGTGGAGTAAACTGCAAGCTTAAAAGAACCACTACAACTACAATAAGTATCAAACGTTTCACGCCACTACAGGTAAAATAAGAAATTCAGAACGAAGCTATCTATTTGAGGTATCTATATACAAATCAACAAATGAAAATTCACAGAACAGAATAGTTATTCAAATATTTAACCGATGCGCATGACAAAAATATTATGCCAACGACTACTTGCATTCACGGGAATTCTAAATAGAGAATCAGAACTTTCCCATCACGAATCATGTCAGCATAAGTTGCCCTTGCCTCTTAGAACATGTAATACACATATAAACCTAATAGATCTACTGATGTATAAACTGTCTATTAGAATTAGAATTACCAATGCATATAAACATTTGTCGTTTTCCACAGATAATATTAAAAAGAGTGAAAAGATAATATTAAACAGGATTGAGAAAAAGAAAATTTTACTGTCAATTTAGCATTAAAAATTCGTGGAATGAAACGGGCGATTTAACTTTAGATTAAGGGCTCCTCACCTTAGATTCTTTCCAACAAAAGCAGATGCAATCGGACCGAGATGTTTCAACAACAGACAAAACTCTTAAATTCTCGTATTACTCGTGTATCTCGAAATGAAAGTCTCAAATTAAAAACCGTCAAAGGCTTTTTCGATTGTTATTATTATGTGTACGCGCGTAAGCGCACGCATCTATACATACCCATGGCCACACTATCATCATTACTGTTATTTACGTTGAAGCTAGATAAATAAATGAACGAACGAACTCGCATGTGTTATTCCAGCAGCATTGCTGCCAGAATATTCGATACAGTTTGAATGTCCTTTAACCAAACTTTCTTTTTCTTTTTTAAATATGTTACGTGTGAATAACGTCAAACTGTATCAACTGTTATATAGTGTACCTTTTCACTTAACTTGTTTCAGTAACAATTTAGCACACATCTTAGAATTAGGGACTCTGATAAATAATGTGAATGTTATTTAATTAAGCGAACAGTCGCAATTGCCTTTGAAGAGCATTTAAAGTCGCTAAAGCAATAATCCTCATAATTGCCATTATAGAAAATGTGTGTACGTCACGTATATTTCCATTCTGCATTGTTCTATTGCCACTTTCGTTTACCAGTTTAGTCAGTCGAGCGTCAACTTGAACGCTTGGTTTATTGGAAGATTTGAAACGAGAAGAGAAGCCAAGAGACTTTAAGATCAGGCTTGAATGTATTACCATTTGCTTTTCACTTGATCGTACTATATACCCGCGTGTAAAAACAAGGCAATTTCACATTTCGATGCTTGAAAAAAATCAAAATAAAATCGGCAAATAGATTTCGTTGCCTTTGATCTTTCTTGATTATTGATTAAACACAATCTTCACGTTCAACTGCTCCGAATAATAAATTCTGCAAAAGCAATATAAATTTTTGCACAGTTTAAACAGTGTTAGTATTATTAATAATATATATATATATATATATATACTTTTACATAGATTTCCTTAAGTTATTTTACATAGTCATATTTGAGTGCTAGTTATTAACACTTGAAAAGTACAAAATCACATGTAAATATATCTACAATTTTATACACGGCGCGTTTCAATTTCTGCGGGGCATAAGTCAAAATTATATACATACATATGTGTATTATTGAACATACGTATATACAAGATGATTTTACCAAGTGATAACTAAATCAGATTACCACCTTTATTCTTAGAAGTCTAACCGTCTTTTCCTTGTTATTTTAGATCGTCGAGTTTTCATTTCTAATTTATCTCCATTTTAGATTCGAAAATTTGATTGAAATCGAGAACACCATAATTGTCTTATTTGTTAATAGACTTGAAAATATATAGTTCCTCTTTTTCAAGCAACGAACGAACACTCCTATACGAATAAGCACGTGAATATTGCCAGTGGCAAATTTAATAAACGTTTCAGCGACTGTAATATTAGTGCTCTTTCTGAGCTAAGGGATTTCAGGTAACTACAGACAGAAAAAAAAAAGGAAAAAAAGAAAAAAAAAAAAAGAAAAAAACACTGAGCAAAACAGATTTGCAAATGCAAATAACGGTTGATAACAGCTTGCCTGAGGGGATTCCTATAGTGTGCTCCTATGGTGTCTGCCGTAGTGTACAGGTGCTGTAACCACAGAACACACTGACGCATCATGCCTTCTACTTAAATCTAGATTTATATGTAGCCTAATAGCACAGAGAACATTTATCAAAAGCTCTGCGATATTTGCAGATTGTAGAGATTAATAGATTCTAACTTGAAATTTAAAATGTGTCTATAGATTTAATAAATCCACTTCAAGCGTTCGCCATTCACTTTACACCGTACAAAAACTAGGTGAAGAATTAACAAAATCACGAAGAGCTTGACAGCTAAATCTATAGAACATTTACGTCGTACAAATATGATTTTTTAGTCACTGGTGTCTGAAATGTAGAACGCAAGGATTTCTTTTCTCAAAATCTCAAAATTCAAAATGATGTCACTTCCATGATGATTTTATTATCGACATTCGCCCAGATATAATTTGTTGATTTATTGCGATATGATAATTATTGTCGGTTTAAGACATTTGGAATTCTTAATTCGTCATAATTACTTCATCGTTTACATTTACACGAATAGTACTCACGGACGTCAATAATCAATGAATTCTCACTCAATCTGTACTATGACATCTTCAATAGTATTTGTATGTCAAGTTAAAACACACGATTATCATAAAATCAATTTTCAGAAACAACAACAACGAAAAGAACAAACGAGCTTCCAGATACATTAGAAGTAACAGAGATATTAAAAAACAAATAAATCTTGTTGGCATAAAATTTCACCTCTATTGATAAATAGATCATGTACGAAACCTTGCAAATCGTCGCGCTCTACATCGTTTGAATTTACACCACCTTGAGAGCTAATTACCCGAGCTTGAGAGCCTGGCCGCCAGCGCGGAGGCCCTCTTCACCCAAGAGAGTGACTTGTTCTTCCTCACGGCTGGGGTCTGCCATCTGCGACACGACACCTCCATGCTCAGCCTGGCAACAGACACATGTCACCTCTCTTTTGCCCTATCTCCCGCTTTTTCTTTTCTTTTTTTTTTTTTTTTTTTTTTTAATTTCTCTCTTTGATCGACATACTTGTTCACATACTTGTCAAATTTGTCACCAATCTGTACACGGATGGCGGTTGTCAAATTTTGTAAGGGGATAAAAAGTGGGACGCTTCAATATGATTTGATAATCAAAGACAAAAAAGAAAGAATTAAATAAAATTATAAAATTAAATAAAAATTAAAAATATAAGATAATAACTTGTATATATTATATATAATACAGGATGTTAAAGATATTGTATTCGTCAGAATGTTGCGAGAATAATATTTGCTACGATGAAGCGTAAATGAATTTTTCCTGAACAAAGGATTTGATAGGAAATCTACAGAATGAACGAGTTTAGGAGAAAATAATGAAACATTTAACCCTTTCGCCACGACCGTCCGCGTCGAAGAGCACATTCTACTAATACAGCACATTCTATAATATTTATGTCTGTTCTTGGAACAGCATATTCTACTGACGGCATACGGAACGCATATTCTACTTACACGAATTTTACATATTGGTGGCTGTACGACACGCATATTCTACTTACACGAATTTTACATATTGAAGTATCTAATTAATAAGATTATAAGTGATTTATATATTTTTTTATAATTTTGATTGCTTTTCAGTATAAGTTATTTCGGAAAATGCGAATGTCGCGTGTTGATTTTATTCGTAATATAGTTGCAAATAATTCATAGTAGTGAAAGGGTTAATTGACTTGATGAAAAGACACGAGTTGCAAAAAATCCACATATTCAGAAAAAATGTCTTCTGACATTGAATTGAACTAATACAAGATGCTGGATCAAAGCGTAATGAACGAATTGTTACAAAATACTTCAAATATCATTTAATTCTATAAAATATATAAACGACCATAAATCATAATAATGCATTAAAAACAACGAACAAACTATACATGAAATCGTTACAATATACTAAAATAATATGTAAGCATCTTCAACAATACAACTGTTACTTTTAAATCATCTTCATTTTTTTTTTAAACATAAAATAACAAGAAGACTCAATTGATCTACGAAGTATAAGTTTCTACTTAAAGAGAACAATGTAATTATGTATTGCACATGCGACGTTGCATTTTCTTATAGAAAAATACATTTAAAAAAATGAAAATTGAAAAAGGAGTATTTTTTAATTATAAACATTGCCTTTTATCATATTAATTGCACAAGAATTTATCAAATTTTAATTTATCGATGTTGAAACTGTTTATTATCCGATCGAGCTTAAAAAAGCTCCAACTATTAATTTTTTAAAATATTTAAATGATTTGAAAGATAGAGATCAAATATAAAAACTTTTTACTCTCCATAACTAACAATAAGAAATATTTTGCATATGTATTGTTCAACTGCATTTGAATATCTTTTATGAAATTGCTGTGTTTCAATCTTTTGTGATATAACAGAAAATATGTTATCATAGTAATATCGCTTTACCTTTCTTCCATAGAAAATTTTCCCTATGAAATTTGTTGGCATGCACATTTCAAATTGACACTCTTTATATACATGTAATACATATTTACAATATTTCACATGCTTCATGCAAAAAAGATTATTGAGTAAGGATATCGCTTTGGATTTTTAAACATAATAAACTATCATTCTTTAGTTAATATGCATGCTAATTTGTAATATTCAACATTCCAAGCACCAATTTGATACCCTCTATTAAAAATTGAAAAATATTGTCGAATTCTAATCAAAAATTAATATAAATGATTAAACTATTTGTTGTACAAGTGAAAGATTTCTGTTGTAAAAACAAAATGTTATTTGTTAATGAAATTTAATTGCACTTTCAATTGTACAATATACTATCTAATAAAACAATTTATACATATAATGCAAATCTAATAAATATAAAAATAATTTTTCTTATATCTGAATTTTTCCTATATTTCAATTAATAAAATTACTATGAACTTATAATGAAACATATGTATATATAATATGAATATACATATTACGTTTCAAAATTGGTTTAAAACTGGTTATATTGCATGTCATTACACATAAAAAAATTCTATGTTAATTTCATTAACTACTCCATTAAAATACACAGTTCCTCTGAGAAAGATGATCTCCTTTAAGGAGATTTGTAGGTAGACTAAATTAATAATCATAAATTTGCTCATTTAACACCGCATATCTTCCAATATATTATATTTACAGCGTATTGTAACAATTATATAGAGGTCTGCAATTTCGTTTGAGTTTGTGTAAACCAATTGCTTCATAACACAATGTTATTGATACTAAATATCATGATGCATTTGACAACTTATTAATACATTGTAATATTATTAGAATATTTATTTTAGTTTATTCTCCCTACTATCTTCCTTAAAGAAGCCATCGATATTACTTCAGGGGCATCCTGCATATATAGATATATACACATACATAAAATACGATAGTTTGATTTTGAAACTCGTAAGAACCAAAATTTCTGAAACTCTTGAATTTCTTATTGAGTGCAAAATATGTTTTTAACCCAATCATTATTAATGAATGTTATGTAACCAACCATAAGACATTTAACAAAACAAACAACAAAATATGTTGGAAATTCATTGAATCTTTTGTGAAAAATAAGGGAATATAAAGGACACAGGGAGATAGGGCTTATAGAGTGACTTGTGTCCTTTGCAATTCTGCAATTTGGTTAGTTGGCAACACTAACACATTAATAGTCCTAAAATCACTCAATAGTATCATTAGTAATACAAGACAAAAACAGCTTAATATCCATAGCATTAGAATTCTTGTTGTTTTCATGACTATCACTTTGTATTTGCTAAAACAATCTTATTTTCATTGCACAAAATTGCAAAGCAATTATAACAGATGACATCAATGTCAAACACAAATTACACAATTTTCATTATCATGCATCTTAATTCGCTCCAAAACCATTTCTTGTTTAATGAATAATTTTGTCTCTACATTTGTTACAATTCAACAAAAATTGCCAAAAAAGCATTTTTCTGTTTATACGAATATTTATCTATGGAAAGTTCTATGGTAGTAGTAAGTTAAATACCAATTTGTATTATAGACCAAATTTCACGAATTAATAATTATAGTATTTAAAATAGTAGGATATTGTTTCTCTTAATCGAAGCATTATGATTGCACGATAAGCGAAATTTATCAGTGAATATCATCAATATATGATTTATAACATTACAACGTTTGATTATGAAATTATTCGTACTAGTTGAAGCATTATACTTATGTAAACTAATGTTAAAACATATTAATTGAAAAAAAATTTTATACATACCAAAGTACTGCCACGCGTTAATATACTAAATCCTTATAAAGATTATTCAGATTTAGATAGTATTTAGATAAATTAAAAAATCATATGTAAAAAAAAATTTTTAAATGATAAAAATTAACAAAATGTAACAGTTTAAGTCTTGTCGTGTGTTCATATAGTGTCAAAAAGCAGAAGCTCATTGCACTTCAATTTATATTTCTTTAGATAAATTATATCTCATTGTCAGTCTTGTATGGAAGATGAAAATTATTAGTTAATGTGTGAATACGTGTATATAATAAAAAGCTTAACCTTTTACAAATAAATATACTGATATATAAATATTAATATATAAATTATAAAATATCGATTTTTAGGAACTTATTTGATACCAAAAATTAATGTAATTTGTTTTTTATTCTCATTTATCATTAATATATCTTTTCAATATCAGTTAAGCAAATATGTATTTGTACGTTCATAGTGTATTGTTTTAACGTGTGTTTGGAATCTTGTACATATGTTCCTCGAATATAATAATACTATAGACTGAATAATAGCCTTCAAATTATGCGATATTCTTGGAATTAAAAGTTCTAAACGAAAACTATTATTTACAAAACCATTGAACTAATTTCAGTTACGTGCCCCTCTTTGTATTCTGTATATTAGTATAATATACATGTATTTGTTATAATATATAATGAACGCGTAATAACAATAAGAGTGATAATATTTGTCTTGTTTATATATATTCGTTTCTCGTGCACGTTAAGAAAAAAAAAAATGCAATATTATATAATGCTATGTAATACTAGCTACGGTGTTTCACGCTCGAGATAAGTTTTAGAAAAGAATGTTCTTACCTCGTCGAAGAAAACCTGCGTTTTTCTAAGTATATGCTTCAGCTCGGTCAATTCCAAGAAGTTACGTTTAAGAGTTTCCGCATTCTGGTTGACTTCTCGTAGTTCGTTCTCTAATTTTTCGAACGTTGCTTCAAGATCTATCATCTCTCTAGGTTGCGGAGCCTCGGGGTTCTCCCCAGTGTCGAGCATTGGAATACCGTCCTTCTTAATTTCTTTCTCCAAGTATCGCAGCTTACGTTCCATTTCGTCGCAGCGTCGTACCTCGTTAACGAATTTTCGTTGGAAGGCATTAACATCGGGATTGAGCTACACAGAATAATTTTTCAACGTTCTGTATATCTGTATTTTGCGTCATTTTGTTTAAATTATTAAAAATTTTGTCTTAAATTATGAAGAATTCTATAATAACCGAAGACCAGAGAAATTTGTTTTTCACATCTCATACAAATTTACTTTACTTTATCTTTTTATTTAGCACGAAATAATCCGGTTGAATTTGTATTTGCACTTATTTTAATCTTTAAATCCTATTGATTATTTTTATGATAAAAAATAAAAAAAGTTTATTTCTTCATTTAAAAATTTTATTTTCTATATGCCTGTAACTTTAAGAACGCCTGTATTAATGAAAATAATTAATATCTACATACTCTTAATATATCTTTCTTTAGATTATATCATTGGCAATGTATACAAATATGGATAAAAATAGAAATAACAGATTTGTAATGTTATAATCCTTACAATCAGTCTCTTATCAGACAAATCTTTAAAACTGTTCAAAGACAAAACTTCATATGAATTAATATCAAATTTTTCTACAATAAATTACGCTATATTTTACACAATTTGAATTATCTCCGGCGATTCTCTACTTTATCGATAATAAGCTAATAACGAAATACATTCGATTAACTTTTTTTTACATTTAAATCGTACAATATTTTATCAGACAAAAAAAACGTGAAAATTGTATCTTTGTAATTACAAAACATAGCACTAGCATTTATATGACTCCAAATCAATAATTAAGAACTAAACATATAATTAAGTCAAATCTATACATTCGTTTCATCCAATAACCTAATTTTTCACTTTAACATCAAGAACTGTAATATTATTTTCCTATCGAGAAAGGAATAGGAAATACTACATTAGCAAGGCCAAGCCATTTAAGTCAATTTCTTTTGTCTCGAGAAAAAGTAACATCATATATACAAATCTAATAATTTTGTAATAAAAAGTCACAATTATTTGTCATCGAACGAACATGAATCATAGAAGTTGTTTCTGGTAACATGATAACATAAATCTTAAAGTATTAAAACAGAATATTTGCAAAATAAAAATTAAAAGAAACAATTTCTCATTACAACTAAGAATACTATTAATTCTTTGATCAACATTCCGTTTAATGCATCTGTCTATTAATTTAAAAATCGAATATTTTGCATGGAAATGACATAAAAAAATCTGGGGAGTATTTTGTATCACGGCACAGTAAAAATGCAACACTTACATCTCGAAATTGTACGAGACCAAGTTCGCCAAGTTCCGAGACACAGGCGTAAGCTGCTTCACTTTGTAAAAAGAGTTGACACAAGGTCATCTCCTCGCTTCGAAAAAGGGATCCCATATTTGATTTCAACGAGAGCCAATATTTTTAGGTTAAAACAGTCACAAGCGTCGCGACGCACGAAACTCTTCAGTTCCGTTCTGAGAGGAATCAAATAAATTTACTAAGAATACACACTTAGTTCCAACACGATTGGCTCCCACTGATCATTTAACTGGCCCACGAACTTCCCGATTTTGATTGCAGAAGTAATCAATAGTCACGAGGTAAAACGGGCATAAATCATAAGTCGAAGATACGTCACCACTCGCATTTCTAGTTAACGCCCAGAAACTACACTAGCGACAGTCCGAAGATATTTCTTAGATAGTCGTACGGGAAAAATTAATAAGATGGGGAGCCATTACTCGTGATGGTGTTAAATTCGACGAAATTAAATATTAATACAACAAATTAGCATTAAGTGAAATTAGGAAGTTGAAATTCAGAGATAAAAAGATCCAAAAACTAAATTCTTTATTACTCGCAAGATAAATGTGAGAATGCGTGTTCTACCTTATCTACATGTTGTTTTTATTAGGAGTACGTAGTTCGTGCAGTTATCATATGGCAGCACATGCACCAGCCACTGAACCTTCTATTACGTTAATGTCATATGATCAGTTTGCAAATTGATATTGAATTCAAGGGAGTGTCTTGATTTTATTGTAGTATCTGTTTAAAATAAACATGTTCAAATTATTTTTGTGCTTTGTAGCTGCGTTAGTTGCAGGTATGAATTTCATGTTAGATGATACTTAAATCCAGTTTTGTATTCGATTAATTAACAAGCCTCAGACATTATCATTACTGTCCCCTATTGTTACAGTCAAAGCAAGTGGAGATTTTGTAGTACTACACAGTCCAAATAGCGTTATATTCAATGGGAATGAAGAAGTGGAGCAAAGCTTGCTGAAGGAAGTATTAGCTGCTGCCTTAGGCTTCACAGTCAAATTGGTAAATCTTTAAATGTTCTTTCATATTTCTATGTTCTAGTAATATTCTAGATTCTAATCGAAAGAGTGTAAAAGAAGTTAGCAAACTGAGTCTAGAATTGTACTGTTAGAGACTGCAAAATGTACAGCTTATGATAATTAATATTTTAATTGGGTGTTATAATTTTTGTTATTACAGAGAGGAATATGGAGCGGCATTTCTATCACTGATCCGTTTAGATTGCCAGAAGCTGTGGTTGCAATAGTGATAGAAGGAGTAGATTCTTTAGATATACCAAAAGGCAAAAGATTTCCTTTAAATGTAAATGAAGTTGAAGAAACTACTTGGCAGGCTCTTAGAGAACGTTTAGAAGAAAGAGACAATGATAATACTTTAGTGAGGATATCGTTGGGCGATGGTTTAGATGCTGTGAGTGTTAATTTTAACAAAATGACAAATGTTCTTAGTTAAATTGTTTGTGTACAAAAATTGAAATTAAAACAACTTCCATTTAATGTAAATTTAGCTGGGACAGTCGGCTCTTGGAGAATTGAAACCCACTCCCATTGATGAAACATCTTTAAGATCTTTAAGTTTAAGAAAAGAGGAGGACAAAAAATTCCTCGAGGAAGTACAGTTGCTTCATGCCATTGCCAAAAAAGTACCCTCAGCAATCAAACCAGATTCAAAGTCTGATATTTATTGGCTTGTTATATCTAGTTTGCGCCCCATTTTTGATACTTATGGAAGTAATTCAACTACATCTAGGGAAGCTCTGTCATTGTTTGATAATGCTCTGAATGTTATTCACGATGCATTTATTCAAGCTTATGACGGTCAGGTAAGATTCTATTAGAATATTTGTAAAATTTATTACTATACAGATGTATTGCTTTTATTATTATGTAATGTAGTAAAATGTATAAAGAAATGTTTAAATGTTTTTATCTAGGTATTAATTGTGGCATTCACGAATGATGCAAGTAAGGTACATCATATCCGTTCAGTAACTCTAGAAAGGCAAAAACGGGATACTTCAGATAGGGTTTGTATTTAAAATTATATATGATTTATAAAGTAAACTCATAATTATAAACAGAAAGAAACGAGTTAAATACACTGTATGAAATTCGTTCCAATTGATTTTTTCAAACTTTGAACATTACGAGATATTGATTTTTTTTGTGTTAATTTTTTTACTAGAAAACGACTTTTTTCAAGTCGGAGATCGTAGAAATATTAGCACTAAAAATTAATAGCTTGTATATGACTTTACAAATTTAAAAAGTTTGAAAAAGGATCAATTAAAAATAATTTTACATGTTTGTTAAATTTGTAATTGAACGATACTTTAGAAAAATTAGAAGAAAAGAAATTCAATACTTCAGAGTAAGTGTATGCATTTATACAAATACATTTTTCATAAAATATTACAGTTAATGGATCATGCATATTCGTGTATAACATTTCGTGTATAACATTTAGCAATGTTGATGCTACAAATGTATTATGAGCAAATAAATAAAGTATATAGAATATATTTTTTTTTTCATATAAATATTACTTTTATGATTTAGTATTTAACTAATATTTAACTCTAGTATTTAACTATTACTTTTGATAATCTGGAAAAGCTATATTAAGTAAAGCTATAAGTAAGAAAAAACATTTGTACGAAATAGAAAATAATATTGTCGAAATGAATATTATCTTTGTTTTCAGACATGATTCAATTTACAAAAGTGTATTAGACAACTTCAATTTACGTTTGCATGAAAAATCAGTTTATATGCATTTGTACTATCAATGCTGCCATATTCTATAACTATTTATTTAATGAAACAATTGTTTGCATTTATAATGTATATTGACATCATCTAATATAAACTAACTAGCAATTTTATAAAAGGATCTGAACAACATTTGTAACATATATATAGTTTTTGTAATATACTTGATATATTATATTCTAGCTTTTGAAGAAGCTGCTGATAAAGGTGGCAGATTGGATCTACCTTTCTTTAAGATACTGTACTTATCCTACTTATTTGTTGGGTTGGACATAAAGAAAATTTGTTGATAGATTGTTGATACTATTAGGGTCACAGTGTTAGGATTATTTAAATATATGATTATTTATAACACATCCGAAACTAGCTATGTTACGTGTAGAAACTGAACATTATGATAAAAAGATTTCAAAATGTCACTAATCAATGTTTTTAATTTATGTGATTAATGACTACACATTCACATTACAAGCACAATAAAAGTTATGTTAGAATATACAATGAGTATGTCTAACACCTATATATTTTATAGGCTAATAGAACTAAATATCTAGAATTTATTTCGGAAGCTAAACGGATGAATAATAGTGTAATATTTAATAAGACAATAACAATAATTATCATTATAATAATTATAATCATAATTTGATAAAGATCTGTTCATACCGTTGCATGAACAAATATTGTGCTGAAACTCAACAAGTATACAAAAATAGAGGTAGCTTCTTGCATGATTTTTAAACGTGCTAATGAACAATGCAGACAATATTTATAATTCAATTCAATTTCAAAACATTTCTTTGGTATGTTAAATTACCATGGAATATTCAACATTTGACTTTACTACTACAGTGTATACAAGAACATAAATCTAAAATTAATATATGATACATCTCAACAAGCAGAGCACAATATTCAGATTATCAATTTTACTCAAATCTTACAAATTTCAGTTGAACTTTGTTTAATTTTTCATCGCTACCACTGATGGTCGCCATTAGCAGTTCCTTGAAGTTATTAAAAGAGAGACAATGTGGTGATTATTACTGACAGTTGACATTCTTGTATACTTGATGTTGTTAATTGATTTTCCGAGAAACAATGATGAGTAAATATGGCTTCGATCAGTGGTCAGAACAAACGATCAACGATCATTGAACGAACAAATTCAATATTATCTCTTTGTTTTTTATTCCGTTGTTAAAATGAGAACAAGAAGTTTATGTTGATTCCATGTACCTATCAGGCGTAATAAGAAAGAAACATGAGAAACTCGGACAAAAGACGATAATACTCTAAAGTGAAACAAAAAAGAAATTGATTTTATTTCCATTAGCTTCATTTCATTGTTTAAGAACTAATGACTAACTAATCTTTTGTTGCTGCGTTACAAAAATTCACAAGATTGGAATTTGCAACAATTAACATAGGTCATGGTTGGGTCGTCGACCGGTTTGAAACAAATGTAACAAGATCAGGAAATAATAGTACATTCTGTCGAATAGACAAAATATCACGTTAATATAAATTTTCACAGTAGTCGTCACAAAATCGAAATACTCGATTGAAAATTTTCACTTCACGCAAAAATGAATTCGAACAACAATGATATGATCAAACATGTAGAGAGATCCAAGATCGGCAACTACTGTGACTACCATACTAAGTTAGATTTGGATTATTTTTGAGTTATGCAACAATATGTTGCTTACATAAAACACGTGTACTTGTAGCAAGATGATCAACGTGATGAAAAGAAAAACATAGAAGACGAAGAGGATTCGAATACAAATAATAATAAGACTAGCATACCCCACAGTGACATGAAAAATTCGACTGCGAATAACGATACTCGTGATGATAGTGGAAATCAGGATTTGACTAATATGGAGCATAAAACATACCTCGACATACAAAGTATAGGACAGGTATCACAAAAACCCCTTAACATGCATTCTAAAGTTTTAATTTGCATATTATTTGACAATCTTATTGACGCATTTTATCAAACGAGAATTAGGGATACGCTTATTGGAGGAATGTTCGATATCTCCCCCGTTTTATTTCAGCGATATATATATATATATATAAACATGTAAAAAAAAAAAAAATTATTCTTTAGCTTTTATATTTAGTTAGCATACAGATCTCCTGATATTTTATTTGATAGTTAAATTGCGTGATGATTTCGATAAGAATATCTTATTTTGATAGAGTACCTTGTATATTAACGAAACGTCGAGCAAAATTGAAAATTGAAAGAATTCGAGTAGAATTTAGGGCATGTCGGTGACAACAAGTGCCAAAAAGCCGTGCGGGAACGGATACGTTGGTACAAAATACGTTGTCGTTTCATGGAAAAAAAAAAAAAATGCTCTCAAGCTCAAAAGCTTTCACCTATATCCATCTATAATTACAATATATTAAAGTATTCTTCCATGAGATATTACTTACATTGACACCACATACTTCTTTTACTTCTATGATTTTAAGATTTACTACTCGATCACGCATAACATCTCATTATTGATCGTGACATTCAACGATCCTCTTTTATTTTATATCACACTGAAGAGGTTAATGCGCATCACCGAGGGTTGCAATATTCTCATATAATAATACGAATAATTTTCGATGCTATAAAGTCACGAATTATATCGAATCAGTTTAATTCATTAAATCTACTTGCATTATGTATTTGAACAGCAAGACACTAATGTTGTCGCAATTAGCCATTAATAATTCTCGTAAAGCAAACCAGGTTTCCATTGAAGTTTTTTACTGTCATCTACATTTTTATACAACACATGTTATTTCGAGAGAATACCGAACGAATTATTTTATTCTTACTTGTTCTATACATTACACGGCGTTATTCGAAGCGGAAAACCGTAAAACATTTTACATGACAAGTTTGCATACTGAATGATAGATATAATCGTTAAAGTAAAGGATGTACGTGGTTTCAGTTTGCGAGATATTATCCACACGCTTATATATATATGAAGAATTTACCGAAAAGCTTTAGAAAACGCACCGCTTCTTTTAGAATGCTTGCAGCCAATAGTTTAGTACCTCTGAATGCGGCTTTCAATTGATCGCTGTCAGTTTCCCCGCTTTGTTCTTTTTTAAGTGGCGTTAGACTATTGGCGAGTATTGGATGTTGGTTGTTTAGATCTAAGAGCAGTATGAAAATTCTCTTTCACTGATATAATCGGTATAATATTTCTCAGTTAGTTTTTAACTGTAATGTGTCGTTTGATTGCACACTGCTCAGTAAAATGCACGGATGATGATTTTAGAGTAAAAGAAAACGACACGAATACGATACGTCTTTTAATACGTTTCGTATTCAAAAAAAAAAAAAAAAAGTGCAACAAGCTCCGAATGTTGCTTTTGTCGGTAAGCATGCACCGGCGATACGAAACGTATTAAATAAACAAAAAAAAAAAAAAAAAAAAAAAAAAAAAAAGTACAATGAACGAACACATGAGATTTACATCAATTCACATTTACACCAGCCACATTGTACATAATGATAATGACACTCGCTAGTTGCCGATACAACACAATTTAGAACACACACATGTATAAATTAAATGCGTAAGGTTTTTTGCAGCTGTGCTGTTGCATGTGTAAATATAATACTCTACACATCGAGCTTTCTGTTCCAGGAAAAGCTGAATCTCGCGAAAACGTACTCGGAAAATTATCCGGTCATCTTTAATATCCTCTTATGGTTTGGAGTTTTTTATGTCTTTTCACTAATTGCTATTTGCAGTACGTAATAATCTTTTCGTTTATTATTATTGTTGTTATTATTATTTGCCACGTGTTACGAGTGTCGTTTATAACTTTGTTTCATTACGAAAACAGTTGCCATTTCGCAAATGGATCCAGGCCGGGATTCTATAATATACAGGATGACTTCTAATCGTATGAAGAAGGATAATTAAAATGAATGTGAATACAAGTTGACGATGCAAAAGTTAAAGAAAGAAAGAAAAAAAAAATGTTCTGCATATAATCTGTACTTAATTTATCGACTATCGCGTGATAAGAATTATCTTATCATAGAAAGAATTGATGTGGTATCCTTTTTTTTTTTTTTGTATATTAGAAATTTAATGAAATCGCCGCAGTATATCTCTCGCGTATGAAATCGACCTGTAAACAGCCGATCATCAATTACATCAATCACACAATTGTCTAGATTTTCCCCGTGTGTAACAATCTGTAAAACTGTTCAATACGTAGATCAGATTTGCCATGAGCGAGTACAAATAATAGCAGAACATGTATTTAAATGATTTCACGGAAGTTGAGTTGAAAGAAAACTTTGTTACATAAAGTAATTAATAAATAGATAGATAGTAATTGAATTGTGATTTATAAGACAGATCATCAATATGTTGTGTTGTAACTGCAGAAATTAAAGGAACTTTTTGAAACTTAAATTGTCTTTAATATGATATAACGAAGATTTGTATCGCGCGAATTGAAACAAAGTAGATTTGTAGATTTCAATCTGACATTAATATTTATGTATCGGATATCGTGCGTTATTGATCGATAATCTCTCCGGTTTTCGTCAAAATCACCTATCTGATAAAGCAATATTAAATAAAAATTTTTATACAACACGTGTCATCGATTTTGACCGGAGAAACACGCACACGCGTCTGTTGCAAAGGAAATGTTACCAAATATACGCCTTTAGCATGCTTTGACTCGTAGAATCATTTTCTGAGTGAAGTTGATTTGTACGAGAGCTCGCATTTGTAGTAATTTTCACCTAGAAAATCTTGCGAGACGTATCCAAAGTACAATTATTAGTCTACATGTAATTCATTCCACAGAAATACTAAATGTTAATATATAAGCGACGATGTATTATAAATAAACATATAGAAAAAAAAAAAAGAAAGAAAAACAAAGGGGACGTATTTTTAGAATTTTTTCCTTTGAACGATTAAATGTCATTTTCCTTCTTCATTTTTTTTTTTAAATAGCTGCAGTAGTAATATATCTCGTAAGTCAGTCGTCACTTGTTACTGCTGCAAGTGAGTGTAAATTTTTCAATACATCGAGCAACGTGGGTAATTGAATTGTTCAAATCGTTTCACGACGATCCACGATCTTCTCGATTGTAATTGCATCCAGTTATTAACATATTTATTAGAAGCAAATTCTTTCCTTTCTTTTCTCGTTTTTTCTTTTTTTCGTTTCCGTTATTCCGATCGACTATCTTACAAATATTTCACCTCCGATTCGTGTCTTGAGAAAGAAATTATTTTTACGCGAAACTTTTTCTGTATAAATTACGGTATCGCAATCACAAAAAACGGACAAGAATAACGTATGACGATTCAACAGTTATTGCGAGCGTAATCAAATGTTTTTTCTGAAGTGCAAGATTGAAAGAACGATACAAGCTACACTTACGACCGGACGAATCTTTCCGATCTTACGATTAGTTCTTCATCGTGTAATTAATTTATTCTACTAACGTGCTCGAAGCTTTTGAAATAACAGAAATTTCAATAACACAACACTGACGTTATCAATATCCGCGTGTACGTACGTACATACGTATGTATGCACGTATATATGAGTCACGGCTATAAAAGTTTCCAATACTCCGAATTAAAATAGAGTAATTGAAAAATATACACACACAGTACCTCTATTTCGGCTATTTCGGCTGCTAACTCGTCGAAACGATCGGGGCCTAATTGGACGACATTTTAACAAACGGGACGGATCATTAAATTCTAAAATACAATAACATTTCATCGCAGGATGCGTGAACAAGAGGTTACCTTGTGCCTCTCTACTGCTTCGTTCTTGAAGGTTTAATCCCCACCTTCGCGATCCCCACTCAAATATATATATCTACATGTGTGTGCGTGTGTATATACCTGCCTTTAGTATCCCACCAAACTATACACCTGTCGTTACAGAAAAGAACAAGCAGTGGTTTCTGTCATTTACGTTGAATCCGGCTTGATGGATGTAGGATACAGTGTGTTAGTCTCTCTCCGGGTGTTTTCGCACGCGCGTCGAGTTTTGTCTGTTCGAAAGTCGCGATTGTTGTTTAGCACGTGGTTCGCGATCGGTCGGCGTATCTATCGACGGGAGAATTGTTTCGCGAAGATGATTATCGTTTGAACGAACGACAGGCGCGAACAGTTTGTGTTTCCTCTTTGTCGTTCCTCGGATTTGTTTCTGCTCCAACGTTCCATTTCTTTGCAAAAAAAAAAAAAAGAAAAAAAAAATTGGACCAGTGAATTATTCTACGCCTCGTCCAACGACGAGGAACACCGTGTGTTTTCTTTTCAAATGCGAACGTAATCTTAGTACATCGCATCGTTCGAAATGTGGTTATTGATACACAGTTTAAAGTTTGGGCACGAATGATTGCGAAGCATTCTGATTTCTACTGAATTCTACTGAAAAGTACAGTCAAAGATAATATGTTAAACACATAAGAAACTGAACGTGAACGCTGTCAACGTTTCGCGCTGGAATGACGTGCCACGCACGTTGAGAATCTTTTCTCCCAAAATTGCAATGGTTTCCTTTTAGTTTTAAATATATTTAAGTATAACCCGGGCAAAACAAGTAACAAACTTATTACATGACTTCTCAATAATTTCTATCAAGTGACATCGTACCGGCGAGTTCGAAAAGAAAGCGACGAATTACTGTGCACGGTTCGGTCGCTCGTTATGGTCCGCAGTCAGTTGCCAGCGCGGACCAGTGGTTAAAATCAAGAATGTGGATCGAACTGATCGATGATGTATACCAGTGAACGGTGCAAAATTCTCGTAGAAGAGGAGAATAATAATATCGAATAAAACCAACGAAAGAGAAGACGTCGACGAGAAGAATATTTCATTTATAATCGAAACATACGAAAACGGTGTTGCACCGTATCGCCCGTCGCCAGCAAAGTAAACGTAATTAATTATTATCTCGTGCATAAGCGACAGAGGAGACGAAAGATGACTTATGAAGAAAATGCGCGGGCATTTGGAGAAACGTGTACAGTGTCATCATCGACGCGGCATGTTCGCCGGCCGTGTGTATCGCCGAGAAGCCGGAAAATCGGAGTTCGTAACTTTGGCTTTACGTAACAGTATCTGCCGCGTCTAGACACCTCAAGGTTGTGCCTATGGCCCGCCAGGAAACGCTGTTGCCTCTATAACGTGCCTTGGATCGTAGTATGTACATATATCGCGACAAGGATCTAGATCAACAATCGCTGGCTTCTCCTCTCGTATCAATCCGGAATACTCGCCGTGCGCTCGGCGTATGGCGATTCTGTTTTTCCCGGGGAATTACTTCCAGAGCGACGGAACGTTGATTTGCATTCGTTCAGTGGAGAGAAAAGAAGAAGAAGAAGAAAAAAAAGATACACACGTTGTCTTTGAAGAACTCTGTATAAAATATGTGACTGACTCTGAAACGAAACATCATACCCGTCCGATCCAGTCGCACATAGCATCCTGCGTAAACAAGCATTCAACTCCAACTTCGTTTCGTGCACGTCAAATACATTATGCGTGTTAAATAATTGAAAGAGGAATCTTCTCTATTCAACGCGCGTGTGAGCCTTCCACATATTCACACGTCAAAACGGCAGATGTACATAGCTGCGCACGAAGCTTGTAACGCGAGAGATTAAACAGTCTGTTATATAATAACGATAACAACAACAATCTATTACCTTTAATAGAAGTTTAATTTTAATATCGGGAGATCTCAGGTGCGCGCTCGCAAAATTACTCGGGCGAGAAACGTCTCTGACATTTCTAAGATTGAAAAGAGATGATCGAGATGTCTGTCGGTACATATTAAATTCGGACAGAGTATTAATTTCTCCTTGATTAGAGGAATCGAAGGAAACACGTGACACGAGAGACGCATTCTGTGGACAAAATCGTGAATCGCTGACGACGCAGTATTACTAGGAAATATCGAAAAAAAAAAAAAGAGCCAAGGAGTTACGAGGAATAGTAACGTAGACTGATCGTTCCGGAGCGCACGGGTTTGCAATTTATTCGTTTAATTGTGCGGCGATGAGCGTGAAAATCGTTGTGAGCGTGACGGAGATCGCGGACATGAGTTCTAAGGATCGTTACGTGATCGAAGGGGTAGGTAAGTCTGTATCCAAAATTACTTATTATTTCTACTGAGCCACTATTGAAATACAATAGATTTCTTTTGTTTCTTTTAATCGTGAGTAATTGTTGCAATTCGTTCCACCGTTCGTGTGTGTCAAATTCTTTTCTCTCTCTGTGTTTTGTTTTTTTTTTGTTTTAAACATCGTTTAAAAAACACGACGACACCAGCGTCGTTAATACTGTTCGATAGACTGTCATTACAATTGATCATTTACACGTTCGGAACATAAATTCCCCCCCCCGTGAAATGTTCTTTACTTTTTTTCCTTCTTTTTTCGTTTTATCTCGCGGCAATATTTTTTAATGTGTACTTCGGCTACTTTCTTTTCTGTTCAGCATGTTTGCGATGATTAATGCGAGGTAGTAATCTACTTCAAATATTTGCGTTAAACGTTACACTGATACATACATACGTCGCTGTCATTGGTAAATTTCGCGATTTAACTGTCACGGAAGAAAATGTCCTGTTTTTACTACGCGTCGAGATTTTGATTTGTTAGATCACAGAAAATTCTCTAAATTTAATAATCTGATGGTCTCCTGATTGTAACAGTCAGGCGATGGCTATTACATTACATAAAATAAAGTGAATACCGAGAAAAGCACACGATCAATCAAAAATCAAAAATGTTCGTGCACTTTGTGAAAAATGTTTATTCCATGTCTCGACGTGCAGAATAATAATAAAACTCCAATTCTGCGGTGGATGGGTTTCATTTTAATAAAAATAACCGTTTCATAGTACGTACGAAACATTATTATGAATGACATTTACGAATGTGTCTCTCATTATAATCATTTGTATCGAATTACACATAGAAGACATACGTACATATATATGACAGAAATAGTTTGCATAACCATAAGAGGAACCTAAACAATTTTTAAATATTGTCGATGTCGGTTTACTTGCTTGTCGCAGGTGTTACGAGCAATGGTAATCACTGGTTATGGACTTGTTCTTAAATCAAATGATTAGAACGATGTACACAAATAGTATAGCAATTTTATGATGTCGAATATTTAAAATATTAGCTAGTAATTTATATAGTGTCGAATATTTGAAATATCGACCAGCAATTTTTATAGTGTCGAATATTTAAAATATCGACTAGCAATATTTATAGTGTCGAATATTTAAAATATTAACTAGCAATTTATATGATGTCGAATATTTGAAATATTGAGCAGCACTTTTAATGGTGTCGAATATTTGAAATATCGACTAGCAATATTTATAGTGTCGAATATTTAAAATATTAACTAGCAATTTTTATAGTGCCGAATATTTAAAATATTAACTAGCAATTTATATGATGTCGAATATTTAAAATATTGACCAGCACTTTTAATGGTGTCGAATATTTAAAATATTAGTAGCAATTTTTATAGTGCCGAATATTATAATATTAATTAGCAATTTATATGATGTCGAATATTTAAAATATTAAGTAGCAATTTTTATAGTGCCGAATATTTGAAATATTGAGCAGCACTTTTAATGGTGTCGAATATTTGAAATATCGACTAGCAATATTTATAGTGTCGAATATTTAAAATATTAACTAGCAATTTTTATAGTGCCGAATATTTAAAATATTAACTAGCAATTTATATGATGTCAAATATTTAAAATATTAACTAGCAATTTATATAATGTCGAATATTTAAAATATTAACTAGCAATTTTTATAGTGCCGAATATTTAAAATATTAACTAGCAATTTATATGATGTCGAATATTTGAAATATTGACCAGCACTTTTAATGGTGTCGAATATTTAAAATATTAAGTAGCAATTTTTATAGTGCCGAATATTTAAAATATTAACTAGCAATTTATATGATGTCGAATATTTGAAATATTGACCAACACTTTTAATGGTGTCGAATATTTAAAATATCGACCAGCAACGCTGTCGTCAAAAAGGGTAAAGTTTACGTGGTCTAAAAGCGATGAACGTACTATGGATATCGTAGAGCTTAACTGGGACTTGCTTATTACGGTGTTTAACCGATCTCGCTGCGTAGAATGAACGATGAAGTTGCATAACGGTCTCCCAAAAGAATGTGCTCCCGATTCACGTCACTTTCGTACTCGAAAATTGGGCTTGAAACACAAATGCGTACGCTTCGAACGAGAAACCAATTGTTTTAGAAAATCCAATTAAATCGTGGCATGGTTGAGAAATAATCCTGAGGGGAGACTGAACTATTGTTTAATTAATAGACAATGTAGATATTTGTATAAAGAATGAATTTTTATTTTTTTCAACACGTGATAGTTAGGGAGAAAAATAATAAGCGACTGCAAAGCGAATAGCAAAAAAAAAAAAAATTCCCGCGAGAAATAAAATTCTTCGCAACGTTAGGATAATAATACGTAAATTGGCTTGAAATTTAGAGATGCGATAAACGAGAGGAGGAAATGCATGAGTCATAATTGAGTTAGCCTTCTCGCCGTCCAAAGATTAATAAATACCAGTCGCTCTCGTCAGGTTAAGAAAACGTCTCGTTCTGCGAGACAGTCCCGTTGAATCTTCATCATAAAAGATCGTATTCTGTTGTTGGGGCTTGTTACTAGGGAAATTTAATTTTTTAGCAAATCCTAGTTGTCATCCACCATTCGTATGATTTGTCCGTCGGGGATCGAACGCACTGCACGTTCATGCGGTGGTCAACGATAATTACAATGTCCGCTACGCTGTAATTGAAGGATATTGACGGGTCAGGGTTGTTTTTCGAACAGCGATCGAGGAAAATCGTTTCCTTTCCTTCGTGCGAGCGTACACGAGTGAAATTATCTCGTGAAATTACTTAGAAGAAGTTAAATTAAAAAAAAAAAAAAAAAAACTGACGATAGTTCAATCACATCGTATGTTATCGCGTCATAAAATACTATTTTATTTCAATTATTTTACTTTTATTTTTAGTTTTATTCGTCGTTGATCTGATTGGTCACTCAAACAGCCGGACACCCTGTATTTAATGATTCAAAGGCAAAGACGTTTTTTCCTAATCGTTGACGCGATATCGTGTCCGATAACATTCCAATAGTTAAAAGGGCGTTTCGTAATTTTTTTAATAATTTTTCCGCCATTAAATTCAGATTAAGACTGACAAGTGTGTCAATACTTTTCTCACTCTCGAATTTTTATATCTCTCCTACTATTACTATTGTCATTACTATTATTACTATTTATGATATTTAATAATAATATAATAATAATAATTTAATAATATAATATTTATAATATTTAACTCCTAATATAATAATAATAATTTAATACTATAATATTTATAACATTTAACTCCTAATATAATAATAATAATTTAATAATATAATATTTATAATATTTAACTTATTATTACTATTGTAATATTTAATTCACTATTGGAAATTCCTACTGTGCACGCATTATTTTCGTATGTGCATATAGTAATATAGCGAACTTTATTATATGGAAATATCGCTTTCATCGTTTTTACAAAAATATTTGAAAGAGCAAAGAACTGTTGCGATAAAGAGAGAACTTTTCCTTTTTGATCCACGTTGTGTGAAACGTACGAGGCTAGACGCGTGTTGCTGCTGTTCAAGCGATTGTGATCCTCGATCAGGAACGCAAGTATCGAGAACGTAAGTAAGTACGTTTCCACGCGGAAGATTTTTTGGCGAGTGAAGGTCCTCGAACGTTACTTTTTCTTTTTATCGGATCGAATGCGTTATGTATGTGTACCGAGTCGTTTCCATTCGGGGCGAAACCAGTTCCGGTCGGGCGTTACACGCTGCCTGTTCAATGTAATTGCAAGGTACTAACTGCTTTTGCAGAATATCTACCGTAATTACGAAATTGATTATTTCACAGAAACGACACATTTTCTTTCTTTCCTTTTTTTTTTTTTTTTTCTTT
>NW_025110278.1:0-134383 GCF_011392965.1 Frieseomelitta varia | reverse complement strand
AAAAAAAAAAAAAAAAGAAAAAACTGACAATGCACAGAGTGAAGGAGAGGTGGTTGGGACGATCGCGGACAAGTGGCACGGAAACGGGCCTCGGAAACTGGAATTAAGGATTGACGGCTCTCTCGACTCATTGTGCGCTCGTTTAATGGCCGGCAATGTTGGGAAGAAGAGGGGGAGGGAAAAATTAAACGCCGCGGCGACACAGCTGGAAATTGCCACTGCGTTTCGATGTCCCGATTTAACGTTCGTGGCTGTTAATATTGCGAAATATTCACTACGCGGTGAATGGGACAGAGAGCGCTGTATCGACGATCGGTTGAATTTATGAATAGCCGGGTATACAATTGACAAACGAGTGGGGGGAAGGAGGGGGGGGGAAGGAATTTTTGCGATTCGATTCTCGGTTTCTCCAAACGTACTTCTCCTTGAATGTAAATTAGCTTTCTACGAGTATAGAGATGTGATAATATGGACTCGCCGTACGAAACGTTTAAATAAACGGGGACATTGGTTCCCAGTATTGAAACGCGAGACTGCAGTCGCAAATAGAAAAGATTTGCGAACAATAATAGTGGAAAGGAGAATTAATTTAGACCCGTGGCACGATTAATTTGAGAAAAATCACTCGATGAATTAACCTCATTGTCGAGAAATTCCCTTGGACAGCAAAAACAAATTTAATTTAAATTGCTACAATTTAAATTAAAGTATTAAACAAATGATAAAAAAAAAAGATATATATTGTATCACGTTCAAGAGAGAAATTCAAAATACTCGGCCCAATAACGTTTAATATTGCAAACTTGCCGAGCCAAAGGAGTTCAAGGTTTATTTATTCGGGAATTTTATAGGAATAAGATGGAAGTTCTTTCCTCTCGCTTATCGATTTTACTCGCTGGGAAAACAATAACCTGTCGTGGACCTTTCTCCGTGAGAGATCAAAGAAGTTTCGAGGAACGTCACGACGCGAAGGCAGGAGGGTCTGGCTGCAGGGTATTCGCGGATTCATAACTCCGTTCGTGAAAATGGACCGATCCTTCCCGGGCCATTCTCGCCATTGGTTCGATCTGCGCCCGACACCGGTTCAGGAATAGTTGTTACAATGGGATCGCTCGAGCGTATATCTCTCTCCGTGCGGATATCGACGAGGCTCCTCCGTGTCATCCGGCAAAAAAGGACCAAAGTTCGCGATATCACATCGTCGACGTAATCTAGATTTCCTCAGTCTCAATTTCCGTTGGAAATTTTACTCGTACATCGTGAATCAATCGAAGCTTAACCTACGAGCCAGTTACTGTGTAAATCTTCAGAAATTCTCGCTGCTACGTACAGAGAGATAAAATTTTCGAAAATTCTACCGCGATAGAATTTCCCCAATTTTGCAGAGAGATTTTCAAAAACTCTCGCTACTAATTTCGTCGCTTTTGCGAAGAGAAAATTCAGTGAATCAATTGCCACACCTTGACTTGAGAATTTCCCCGGGTAAAGTGCTCATCTGCGCGAACAACGCAATACCTGGTTCGAAGAAGGAAAAGAAAAAAGGAAAAGAAAAGGAAGAAAATGAAAACACGTGGCCGGGAGAAAGATTCGCGTCGTAGTTCGGCCACTTGTTTCCTCCGACAGGGCCGTAGCAAATAATAACCGTGAGGAAATACGAGGGGGGACGATGGTGGCTGGAGTAGAAGGAGGAGGAGGAGGAGGGTTAGAGCAAAATGTTGAAAGAACCACCTCCCCCAGTCTCCCCGGGGCTATTGTTGCTCGCTCTCTTTCAGACGGCAGGAGAATCTATCTGGCCCGCGATAATCGATCGGGATGGAAGTAATTCCCCGGCACAAAAAGCTCGTTCAGTTATTTATTACGAGCAAACAGCCGACGTGCACGATCTTCCCAAATTATTGTCCCGTTCCCATCCATCGCGGTGTATGTGCACCCCGCCTCGGATAATACGATTCATGTAATTCCGAGCCGAAACTTCCACCCTCGGCCGAACAATGCAACCCGCTAATTTAAGCGATCGTTCACGGAATCGTGCTCCGAGCGCAAAACTTCTAAATCTGTAATTTTCTCGTGACCTCGCGCCTCGTCTCGCGGATAGAATTTTTCATTTGTCTTTTTTTTTTCTTTGACGATCAACAGAGAGAGAGAGAGAGAGAGAGAGCTAGCTGATCGAGACAACGATTAAAAGTCGACCACTGTCGGCTGGAAAAGAGCAGACGTTCAGGAGGGAGAAAAAGGGTTGCAAGAAGAGACAAATGGACCAGGGAGCAGAGCTACGATAGATCTGAGAAAGCGACGCTTCGCGGTTCTCTGGCTTATCGATTCTGGAAGCTGACTCGCGGGTGGTCCGTCCGCGTCTACACGATCCTCTCTGCCAGAGTTCGACTCTTTTATTTTCGATACCGGTGGCGGCACGAAAATACACGGGCACTGGCCCGCGAACTGCCCCCAGGGGGCGGACCCTTCCACGTGGGTGGCTCTCGCGTGCCGGGCCCTAATACGTTTCTAATTGAAATGTTTATCGGAGGGGCCACTTCCAAGCCGCGTCCCCGTGTACCGAACCGATCAACAACGAGAGATTTATTACGGGTTACTGCGGAGATTCGATGATTAAACATGTGGCTGCTGCGTAACGAACGACGAGTTACTAGTTTGAAAATTATTATAAAGGGAAGGAGATTCGCTCGTCCGGAGGAGTAATTTTTAAAAACATTCGCTTTGGAATTTTTATCTCGAGATTTTGCAATTTCCAAATTCCTCGGGACGTGACACGAGTATAAATATATACCCGCGCGAAAACAACAAGCAAGCCATCCAGGGAAACAAGTAAATCATCCGCGAAGCAGCTGAAACACGCGAGCGAATATTTCTGCGAACGATATTTCTCTCGTGGGACGAGCTGCTCGAAAGCGAAGCTCCAGAGGCACAGCGAGAAACCGTTTACCGTTTCGAATCCTTTGGAAACCCGTCTGCCCTGTGTTACTCGCGCGGTGCCGCCCGATGAAGTCGCCCGATTAATTGAAACGACAGTGGAACTTTTTGAAGTGCGACACTCGGCCGGATACGCGGGGCGGCGTCGCGCCGTTTCCGAAAGTCGTTAACGAGCCTCGGCTCGAGTCCGAATGTCTCTCTCGACGGCCATCCGCTTAATGAACCGTGGTTACACCGCGCCGATCATCTTTTATTTCCGTTGGTATCGTCGTTGCCACCGTCTGCTGTTGCGTTTCCTCTTCCTTTCTTTCTTTTTTCTTTTTCTCCTTTCGCGATATCAGGAGCTGCCTGGATGCTTTGCCACCCTTTCGCGCCCCCTCCCCCCCTCCCGTCCTTCCCCGCCGCTGCAATTTGTATTTTCGGCGTCGTAAACACGTCCGTCGCGTATCGCCGAGCCGCGTCCCGGCGGCGTATTTCCAGGCCCCGTATATAAATCCGTTATTCAACACGCCATTAAGTGCTCGACTCGTCGGAAAGTAGGGGTAGAAGGGGGGCGGGAGGGAGGGTAGGAGAAACGGGAGTTGGATGGGAGGAAGGGAGAAGGAGAGAGAGAGAGAGAGAGAGCATGGCTCGTAAATCGCAATTACGAAGCGGCGCGCTTGAGAATTTGTCGCGCGGGATCTAAGCGTTGCGTCGCTGCGCGAGAGAGCGCGACGCGAGACTCGTCCGAGGGACACGGACGTCCTGGACCACCGTCGAGAGTACGCTACGTTTTTTGCCGCCGAGCAGAACACGTAGTACGTACGTGTGTATATGTGGACTATGTATACTCTGTGTGCTCCCTGACCGCCGAAAGATCAAATTTCTTGGAAGCGAGTTCGCGTTTTTGGACCATCTCAGCCCGGCTGATGATATAGCCGTGCCGTTAAAGTCACGGCTACGGGTCGCGTGGCTTGATTGCACTTTCTTTGTCGTCGAACGGGGTCTGACGTATTATACAGAAATTGCGTTGAACCACTTCGGCTGGCAGCTGGTTGCGCGGACCATAACGAGCGACCGAACCGTGTACAATAATTCGTCGCTTTTTTGTTTCTTTTGAACTCGTCGGCATGATGTCACTGGATAGCAATTATTAAGAGGTAATAAACTTATCATTGTGTATACATGGTTTACGTTTGAATGTACTTAAAACTGAGAAAATGTTGCAGTTTGGGACAAAAAAGTCTCGACGTGCGTGGCACGTTATTCCAACGCAAGAAGTTGGTAAGATGGTAATTTGTTTGGAGGAATTTCAGGAGAATTACGTTTATAGATATATATGTCGGTGCATTTGTCAGACACCATCCCTGTTCCCGTTTCATCGTTTCACCAAGTGAAACGGCCGTGGTGATAGTGTGTCAGAATGCACAGTGTGCGTTGGATTAACTTTTCTTGTAGAAACTAATAATTAGCACACCAGTGATTGATAAAAATCCACGGTTGGCTCGAGCACCGTTAGTATTACGACATTCATCGAGAACGTACCTATGCACATTTTATTTCTACCACAACAGTTCGATTACAGACGTTCGTGTATCGTACACTTAGAGGCAAATTACACGTTAGTTGGTCAAAGTATCGGATCGATAGTTCCGAGAAACATTCAGATCAGGCGTCGTGCGTTCTTGTTAGAAAGAACGTCCAAAGTATGAAGATACCACGGCAGAAAAAATAAGAATCTACGAGATAATTCAAGTCATTAAAGGCTAATGCCGGTAATAACGGCGTGTGATAAGCGATAGAGAGGTACGCTTGTTTTCGACGCCGTTCTCATCGTTAGAAATGCAAATTAATAGGGAACGCTAGCGATGATATAGAGCACTCGAGCACCGTGAGCCTCTCTGGTGGAGAAACAGGCCTCTTATAACCGTCTGATAGGCTCCAGCCACAAAGCGAATGCATTAAGTGCAACTGACTGTGAAGTCTCAACAAAAGAATAAAAGATCACGCGTGTCTATCGGCCGGCCTTCATTTCCGTTTTCCACCGTTATTGCGCAATGTCGACGTAGATAACGCCGCCGTATCATAGCGTGCGATTCGCTCGATTATCTTCCTCGTAAAGGAACGCCGGAAGAAAAGAACACGTTCCCGAACCGTTGCGTTTGTGAGAAATTCTTTCTCTTGATTCTCATTCCAAAGTGTTATCAAATACGAACTGAATTAAAATCGAACTGCGAATTTTCACGTGCAAGTTAAAAACACACAAGTCTGAAAGAAAAACATTTTCTTGATTCGTATATGCAATTAATAGTTTAATTAGGTTGAATTAGATTGTTGGATGAAAGTTGAAAACACGTGAGTTTGAAAGAAAGATCGTTTGTTGATTCGATACGCACAATCAACAGTTTGATTCATCAAGAACTTGTACCAGCATAATGGAAAATACAAGATAGTAGAACAATTTTTTTACAACATACAAAGAACGAAGCGAAAATTCTATTACAGAGAAAAGTGTAAAACTCAAGGGAACGATCGTCACCAACGAAAGCGAATTTATTAAGAGCGCCGGAGACGATTCGGAGCTTATGCACGCGTACTTTTTTTTGGGCAACGGATTCCCCGAAGCAGGGAAGACGAATGGCGAAATCTGACGAGACCGACATTGTTGTACGCTTAGGTTGTTCTCGCGAAGGGTGGGCAAAGATCGTCGAGCTCGTTTTTATCGGCGACGTCGGCCGGCTCGGGATCTGTCGAAAAAGTCGGTCTCCAGCCGCGTGTGGCTGCCATCCAGATCTCGCCAGGCGAGACAGAAAAACGCGATACTGATTCTAGAAATCCCGGAATCGGTTCGCCCGCAACACATGTCACACGAGGCGAAAAAACCGCGACGCTCGTGGGAGCTCGCCGGAACGACGAGAGATTCTTTAACTTCCACCATCCGTCGAATTTGTTAACAGTCGGACTTCCTGTGCGCCCGTGTGGCGACAGGTCGAGAATTCGTGGAATAATTTCTTCTAGAATCAAGAATTCTTTTCTAGAATATTGGAAGAGGATAAATTGAAGATATGTGTCATTATCCCCTTCTCGAATATTTATTAAATTAATAATTAAGGAAATTCAATTATCGGATTATTCTCTTTTTTAACTTATTTCACATCGATGGATTGTAGGTGTTTTTACGCAATTTTCAAATTCGCGATTCATTATGCTAAATATGATTTCTATGTTTTTGTGCATTCGTCGTACAATTACACTCCCAAATGCGTAAAAATTTGCAGTTTACCTCTCTTTAGTTATCGAGCGATGTTAATCAAAATAGATCTGTCAAATTTTAGGTAAAAAAAAAAAAGAACTTCAAACTCTTCCATCTCAGAGTCCTCTCTCTTCAGCGTCGTTCAATTATCTCCCAGCCAACCCAATCCCTCTCGACGATACCTCTCACTGAGAAAGCAACACTACCACGTGGACGTGTCACGTGGAAACGATCTCCGGCCCGAACAATTCGAGAGCACCCGATCTCCGGTACACTTTTTTACCTTCGGAAGGATGAGCACGTAACTCGCTCTGGGAACAACAGCAGCAACGTGGAAGAAAAGGCGAACAACGTGTGGCTGCCATCCAGGCTGGCGAACGATCACGAGCAAGGACCACCGTAGCTTCCACGGTGGAACTGCTCGCGCAGTAGGGACTACCAGTCCCTGCAGGACGGGAGAGTGTGCAGAGAAAAGGGGAACGTAGAAACGTCGACGACGACAACGGCGAGCGGCAGGGCAGAAAAGAAGAGAGAGAGAGAGAGAGAGAGAGAAAGAGAGAGAGAGAGCGTGGAGCAGTACGCTGCGCCGCAAGAGGAGAGAAAAGCTCGGAGGTTGGGTTAGGGAACCGACTACGGCGGCGTGTACTTGGCAATCGAAGGAAGCGATAAACCACGAAGACAATACGAGCTCTCCATTGTCGGAGAGCCACGGTGTCTGGGGCTGGAGGACTGTCTTCGAAGGAAGGCGAAGCGAAAGCGGCGAAAGAGGAGGGAGACGAGCACGAGGGCCGAGGACAAGCTGAAGGAATACGAGGGGCAGGCGAACGCCGCGAAGGTCCAGGCAAAAAGTGAACCGACTACCGGTCTCCTCTCCCTCTCCCTCTCCTAGTCCTATTGACTAACTTCAGCATTCACCGGCGTCCCCGTCTTCTTCTTCTTCTCCTTCTTCTTCTCTTTCCATCCACCTTCCTTCTCTCTCTCTCTCTCTCTCTCTCTCTCTCTTTCGCTCTCGTCGTTTCTCTCGCTCCGACCAGGCTTGCACCCTGTCCCAGCTACTGCAATTAATTAGCTCTCGGCCATGGCGATCGGGCTGGCCGATGTTCGGCCAACTTTTAATCCGGTCTCTGCTCGTGACTCCCGGCTCTCTCCTCGTCGTCATTCCACCCCGGGAATCTTTTTCGGTTGCCGGTGTACCCCTGGTGGCTCGCTTCTCCCCCGGTAGTCTCTCTCTCCTTTTTCTGCCCTTACGTCGTTCCGCCTCCTTTCCCTGGAAAGGTCTCTCTGGTTGTACGCGCGTTGTTGCTGCGAGGCTAGCTGGCTGCATCTTCCTGAGAGATTCGGATCGACAGATTCTCTCGGTTCCACTGTTTTGGAGAAACTATCGTCTGCGTTGTTTGGGTTCTAGGTAAATGTCTTTGGACTGCACGTATTTTTTTTGGTCGTCTCACATAATCTTTTCCCGCGGTTACAGTCGTTTCATTTCATCCATATTTCGTTCGTTGCTCGTTGCAATTTGCAAAGATACTTACGGACTTTCGATCATGGAACGGAAGTTCCTCCGACAATCGTACGAAACGTTTCTGGTTTACAGAGGGTTCAGACGCATAAATCTCTTTACTTTAATTTCGCACGATGGAAACAAGTATCAACCGGTGAAAACCGAGAAACGGACGTGGCTCGTGTTACCCTCGATCGAAGCCGATGCGCGATACGAAAGGACAGAGCGATATATCAAGCTCGAATTAAAAAATATTCAACGATCGCCATTTCGCATGAATAATTGCCACGCGGTGCACCCTACTCCCTCGAAGCTGCACCCTCCACCGTGCGTACTTGCCCCCGGGGGCAATAATCGACATCCGGAGCTCTCTCTCTCTCTCTCTCTCTCTCTTCTCTCGCGCAAGCGATCAATCCCCGGAACGATCAACAACCGCGGCGCAAGGAAGATCGCCGCAAAAACTGGTCCGAAAGCTGGAAGTCTCCGCGTGGTGAAAAGTGGGCGGACACGGCGAAACGGAGAAACAAGGACGAGGAGGATCGGCGAACGCGGAACGCCAGAGGCGGAAGGTGAATCGGTGGATCGTTCTATTCGCGGAAAATATGATTCCCTTCCGGCGGTGGACGTTGATCGAGAGCTGCTCGATTAGGAGGGCTTTCTCTTGTTTCTCCCCTTCTTCTCGTCCTCCATCGGTTCTCCTCGGCAGGGAAGAGATTTCCTCCCGCTGCACCGAGCACGAGCACGGGAGAAAAACTCAGGGATGACCGGGGCGAGGCGTGGGAGGGGATGAAACGAGCCACCTGCAACGTCCTCCGCGAAGAAAAGGAAGTATATATTCCGTCGGTTGAAAAATACCGTCGTATCGCGGCGTGGAAGCCTCGAGGAGAATGTAACACGGCCGGGGGAAATTTACGTCCGACGAGATTTATGAATATGCACGCCGGCCAACCGGGCAGAAATCGAGCCGGTTTCGTGGAAGCGGCTCTGCTCCAACTTCCGTGCGATTCGATCGATCTGACTGGTGTTATCTCGCGTCACGTGAACCACCGCGAAAACTGACTCCCCGTAGGTATAAGCTTCTTGAATTAATCTGTCATTCGCACCTTTCCAATGTATCCGTTTGCAACTACAGGAATTACAGGATACTTTCTCACGAATGCAGAATTATTGGAAATTCTGGTAGAATTAATGCGAAGTTTTTGCGAACTGTAGGTAATATTCTTTTAACAATCGAACACGTCGAATTGAAAATACAACAATAAAAAATTTATACACTTGCTTACGATTACAGCAAAACCGAGAGATTAATGAACAATTGGAGTCGATCGGTTTGATTTTTAGGAAGCTCCTAATAAGCAAAAATCAGCAAAAATTCGAAACTTGCAATTAGACGAGGATACGTACGAGCAGACTGGCAGTGTGGCGGATGAAACTTCCAACCCTTTCCACCATCCTATTTCCTCGCGGTTGCCGGTGATTTCTCAAATCCGTGGTCGCGCTAATTACAGCGGTTTTTCTCCTATCCGGTGACCGCTAATAACTCCCGTTCCTCGGTCGCATTAAGGACGGCCTGTCACGTTTTCTGCCGAGAGGGCGAAATTGAGCGAGAAAGAGATAGAGGACGAGGGAGATAGAGGAGAGGGAGGAAACAAAACGAAACGGAAGAAGAGAGAAACGGCAGAAAGGGAAAAGGAACCGAGAAGCGAAGGAGCCGTCGTCCTGGTTTGGGTTCCCACACCAGGCGCGCGAAAATGCAAGGATGACCTCGGAGGTCGCAGGACTAATGTATGCGGACGTACAGTTCTTTACCTCTGCTCCCTTCTTGCGCCACGATTTCTCGTGCTTCCCTCGCCACCTCGCTGTTTTTTAACCCATTTAGCCCCCTCCGTCCGAGTGGGTGCACGCTCGCCACGGACTTTACGTAATACGTAGGCTCGCCGCGGCGATGTAACACGAAGCGGAATGGGGTGGGCTCCTCTTTCTTGTTTCCAAGAATGGGAGGAAGACACGGCGAAGCACGGGGAATTCCTTATCGGGAGAGGAGTGCGCGGAGGTCTTTCTGAAGTTGAAAATCAAATGACGAGGAACGGCGTGTTCGATTTTTAGAGAAACGTTGCGGCAGAGAGACGTTTGCAGTTGAAAAATCAACTGCCTCAATTTTGTTGACGAGAAGATTAATATACGCAGGGACCTATGCATTCGCAGAATATTATAATCGCTCTTTATTTTACTTTACACCGCGTACACTCTCTACAAAGGTCTAATAATTAAACGTCAATTCAAATGTATCGTTCCTTCTGTATTGTCGACACAATTTTCGTTGAATTTTCTTCTTTTTGAATTTAAATATATTTATAATTATCGCATCATACAAGAAAGTAATCATCAATTATATTTTAAAACATTAATAATAAATTATATTCGTCTCTTAACGCATTGTTTTCGCTGTTCCAACGATCAATATCAGTTTAAACAACACGTCACCGACACGATCGCTGTGTTTTCGAGTCTGTGCGCTTTAAGAAACTCTCAAAGGAGATGGCGAGTGGTTATAAGGTCTGCTCGGGGGGGGGGGGGGTGAGACAGCCGTTTCGAAACGACGCTGTGCGTTGCGGAGCACATATGGAGGGACACGCTCGATATCGAGCTCGTACAAAAATTATGAAGGGGTAAATCTCGCGAAGTGGTCCGATTTTTGCCGGATACTCGCCGAGAATTCGGAAATAGATATGGATTCTAGCGATGGTTTTATCGATGGTGGATGGATGACTCGCGAGGGGTCGAACCGAGAGGCAAAAAGTATGCTGTTCGTAAATCGTCGCGAGCGTTTCCATTTCGGATGGAACGCGGCAATTCAAATGCGAGGTATCGCGCGGAACGCTGGTTTACGACCGATCGAAGGAAACGGAAGACGGACTCAGAGAACAGCTGTAAGGCACATTTTCTGGGATTAAGCGTCTCAATCCTCCGTGACGAGTGTGTTTGTTGATTTAGAAATAAATGGAGGTAACTCACGGCGAAGAAAGTTGACACCCAGACGAGTCTCGCGACTTCTTGAACGTGTCAATGATTGATGGGATTTCCAACTTGGACTGCAAAGTCTCCGTTTCCAGGTGCATTTTGCCTTTAACAAGCAGCAAGTAATCTCCAAATCTCTCAACTTACGTGTCTACAGAACTCCGAGCAGTCGAATTTTTCAATCTTTCAAACGTTTAAGCTTCCAGACGTTTCAAGCTTTTCAAGCTTCAGAAACTGTCAATATCAAATCGGAATGGAAGGAATGAGAAAGAAATTTAAACGTCTGAACATCCGGAAGCACGAGAGTTTGAAAGTGTGGAAATTAATGCTCGAGACTTCGGAAGTTTGAGAATCCTGAAAATTAAGGAAGATCAAATATCGATCTCCATCCAAATTTGCCTCCATTTGTTCTTCTCGAATAAATTTTCGACGCAACGTGATGCATTCCACCGATGATTAGCTCTCCACCGAGAGGTGGACCTCGTTCGCGGTGAAACGCAAATTACTCGGCCGATTACTTGGCCATTACCGCTTTATCGCGCGATACGATTTCGTCCGGAAAGAAGCGGAACGGTGAAATACGGCCGGTCGTTGGCGATTCGATGCCGATAAAGGACGCGAGTTTCCAGTGGTGACGAACACGCACTGCGTGTGTACCTTGGGAAGCGATTCCTCGCAAGCGGAGAGTAAGTACGCTTCTCTCGAAGGAAGGAATCGTCCGCCGTTAAATGTTATCGGTTGCGCGCGTTTTACGAAGTCACGCGACGATGCGAACGCGCGCGCGCGAAACGAGTCACCGGCCAGTAAATCATCGGATCTCGTCATTAATCAAGGCGAGTGCGAGCGATCCGACCCGGCCCGTTACAAATTGTGTTACGCGAGATGCGCGGAAAGATAATCGCGGCGGAGACCAGCGCCGATTGCCACCGCTCGCTGCTTTATGACTCGTCGTTTCCACGGTTTCGGGTGTCGGACAATCTACAATGATTTTTCTCCCACGTCTCATTTTTTTCTATCCCTCTGCCTCTCTCTCTCTCTCTCTCTCTCTCTCTGGGAAACGAAACGAAAAAAAAAATCGGACTTACGCGATTGTCTTTTTCAATACAAAGGGGGAAGGTCTGTTGATAGTCTCTGTCGGGTGAGTTTTCGAAGATGCCGCGTGAAAATGTGGACTTTGTTGATCAATACAAAGCATTTAATATTTCATTACTTCATTATTTTCAATGTTTAACATTTTAATTTTGATTTTAATTTTGTCCCACGCTTCATGTTAATTTCATTTTAAATTTTACATTTCAATTACATCGAATTTCATACTGACTCTTCGTTTTTCTGTAACAAACTCGTCGGTGCGAACTTTGAAACTCTTATGAAACAACGACTTTTAATTAATTTAATTCAATTTTATTTTAGTAATTTACCCACTTCGCCGTCGTAGTTCAGAAGTATTGTCGCGTAGCGAGCAACACGTGGCGAAAACTAAAAGTGACTTGTTCAAATCCGATTCGTCCAAACTTCTAAAAATTATTAAAAGCAATTTTCTCAGCGAGGTAGAAAGAGGAGCCGACTGTTCGCTCTTTGGCGCTAGAGAATCCTAGCCTGATAGATGGTTGCGTGAAAGGTTAAACGAAGGCTGGAACGTCGTAGAAAGCGAAAACGCTGGTTCTTTCGTCGGAGGATACGGATTCTGCGGCTGTATCGCGAAGGGTAACAACAAGCGAACGGATTTTCGTCGATCGGCTTAACCTGAGCCACCGTGAGCCTGGTCGCAGCTGTCGTCCGCGGCGGAAATTCTGCCTGTCGTCCGGAATCCCAGCCGTGGCAGCGTTTCTGTTGCGACGACGTCATTACTTATGCAAGCCCCACTTACAGCTCGTCCTAAAAGCCGTCCCCTCGCCCCGTTCTCGTCTTCGTCGAAGAATGCTCGCAAACCCCGTCGCCTGTGTCGCGCAACGATTCCTTTCGTCGGATTCCTTTCACGGTTTTAAACGAGTCGTTCGCCGCGTTTTTCACTCTATCAACGCGATTAAAAGCATCTGATGAGATCGCCGGCTCGATGCAGACAGTCGAATCAGGAAAAAAAAATATATATATATATACTATATATATTCAAGTTGTCGGTATACGTGTGAAATAAATAATTTGGAACAGCGAAACGAACTTAAAAGCTTAAACTGATCGACTCTAGTTTTTGCGAACGATGCGATTAAAAGCGTCTGACGAGTCGGTTGGCTGCAGACACGGGAATAAAAACGGTAATCAAACTGCCGGTACGTGTGAAATGAATAATTTGGAATTGCGAGATAAACTGATCAGCTCCTATTTTTATTTTATTTTATTTTTTTTTTCGAACTTTTCGATTTTATCATTCAGACACAAGATTGGTATTCGATAACTCAAAAATCAAATAATGATTCATTTTAGATTAATTAATTTAGCACGAAGCAACAGTGTTTGTGATATTCTCTTCAGCATGGTTTCTGAACCATTCAAACGTAATATTGCAAAAGTCAAAGTGTGAATTGTTTTGGAACAAAATACAAATGAAAAATTTAGATGGATAATGTTAGTTAGTGAAATAGAAAATAACAAAATTTTAAGACAAACGTCACGATTCGTTCATTGTGAATTTAATTAATATATCGCATATATCATATGAAAATTTCATTGTCCATTGTAATCTTTGAATTATATGCATTGTATCTTGTTATACTTGTAGAAGACTCAAAAGTCAGTCTTATATAAGTCCACTTCTCGTTAAAAACCACCTGTGCCATAAAAAATATCCTCTCGTTATTAAAACCAGTCAATCTGCGAAACAATATAAGTTGTAATTATATAATAATTGAATATTTCATTGATTTAACGTTTCAACAAGAAACGCCTGTCATTACGGCACACTAATTTTCTTCCGAGCAAACATTTTATTACATTAATATATATTTTTCATTTCGCCGTACACGAACCTAACAGAATTGCCACGTTCGACATTCTTGCTCGGATTGAGAAACCGAGATACTTACCGTATCCGTATACGATATATATTAAGAATAGAATGCAGGTTTGCTGGTATAATTAACGGAATGCTTAATTGACGTAGAACCTTCAAACGGTGATAAATGTTTATCAAAATGTCAGGATCTCGAGGAACTGGTACGCGCGAATGAAGCGGACAGCTCGCGTGCACATTCTACTCGTCGGTTCGCATTTCACGCCGGATACCTAAAGCTAATACCTTTAGGCAACGTGATTAATTTATAATAACTGACTTGGAAGTGTTTAATTATGCCACTGGATTAGTCGCCGTATCGTGAAATCTTACCGTACACTTATCTCAATAATTTACCTGTCCTGCCTACTTGTTCAGTTTCAATTTTCCTTTTCATAAACAAGCTGCCTGCCGACTTCACTCCTCTCAGCGTTCGCGCACGCGTTCTCGATCGTTTGCAAGCAACAATATCGACAAAAATTAACTTCGACTCGCGATTAGAGCCGCGAGTTTTATCAAAGATTTCAGACGTCGTTAAAAATTCGTTTCTTGCACAGATGGATCCTTCATTTCGTGGATATACTGCCTTCGAACCTTTCACAGTCCGCATACACGTTTTCAGTGTATTCACTTGTAACAAACAACGTTGGTAAAAATCAACATTAGTCGCAGTCTATCCTGAAATTCGAAAAAATATCCCGAGGAATGTTTTCCCCAAATTCTCGAAATTTCACGTACACGTTTCAAAGTTCACGCGCAAAGATTTTCTGACAAACGACGCCGACAAGAAACAACTTGAAGTCCATCTTTGCGTCGGAGTCGTTAAAATTACTAAAAATTTAGAACATCGTAAAAAAATATTCCCGTGGGACAATCTCCGTCGAACCGACGTCGTAGGAAACTCCGAACCCTCCTCTTTAACGCGCCCTTCGTTTCATGCCGATACGTGCATTTGTCTCCGAGATATCGTCGTTAGAAGCGAACGTAATTTTTCGGCGATTTACTCTGACCTCTCGCTCGCGCGCACACATATAAACACGCACACGCGCTGCACTGACCTGTCCCAAGCGGCCGACCGTTGCGCTGGTCAGCAACTAGACAGTGTCTGCGCTTTTTTTCCTGGAAAAAAACTGGGTCACGCCGATCTGTGACGTCACCGTGGTGTATATTACATGGCAATATTTAAAGGCTCGTATCTCCGGAACGAATCGAGATATCGACATGGGACAAAGAGCGTTTTAAATAACTGACTCTTCGCTATCTTCTGGGATGGTTTTGGGTCGACAAATTGCAATTACTTTTGCGTATATTCGAGGATCAGTTATAACTTCTTATTGACGTCCATTGTTGCAAGAGGCTCGTAGCAATGAAAATTGATGTTTCTTCGAGTATTTGCGTATATTCTCAGCTATAATTAGATTGAACGTTCTTGTAAATGGTGTTGATAAAATATCAATAATGATTTTCAGCGTGTTTCAATAGATCTTTGTCTAAAAATTTTTTTAAATTGATGGTATATCAATGTTTCCTTTTAGGTGAGCGAAAAATTGGTAGATAATATGGTATATTAAATTTTTGGTAATATAATGGTAATATAATGTAATGTAATGGTAATATAATATGGTGTATTAAAATTTTTCCAACTTAATAGTATATTAAAGTTTTTTCTAAGTGAGCGAAGAATTAATAGTACGACAAAATTTTTCGAAATTAATAATACAGTAAAATTTTGTTAAAGTGAGAAAATTCTAATCTCTCGAATTCTGTGAAACATGTATATACAGATTCTGAAACTATTGGTCAATAGCGTGCAAAAAGAAAGTATAACTTGAATAAATTTGATAATATTGCAACGAGTCGCTTGTATAAATTTTAAGTAACTTTTTGTTTCGTACCTTCTCTCCACGAATAGTCCGAATATCCTCGATTTAGCGATGAATGAAATAATCAGAAGGCATCGCGATATGCATGTATATTACTTCCAATTAAAATTAGAGGATAGCAGACGAGAAAGTTCGCCTTGGAGGCGAAGCAAAAATAGATGCACCCTACCTATCTTCATTTGCATCCGGCGAAATAAAAAGAGAGAGAAAAAAAACCAAGGAATCAGATTGGCGTAGCACGGTAACGCGATCGCTATGAGCGATCGTTCGTGCTAGACGATGCTATCATTCCCCTGTAAGCGTTCAGATTAGACGGCGGAGGAACTTCAACGAGGTCAATCGTTACGATCGCGATGAATATTCAACGAACTACGAAAGGAATTAAAAAAAAAAAAAAAAAACGGGAGAGAATAAAAAAAGAAGGAGAAGAAAATACACAACGAGAACGAAGAAATAGACGAAGTGAAGAGGCTGACTGAAGGAGAAAGAAAAGCAGAAGGGAGGATACAATTATCCGTAACGATCGATCCGTCCCAATTTCCATATTTCCACCGTTTCGTATGGAATCTGATTTTCGTTTCTTTTCACCGACTTCGACGAGTCAAACCATCCCGCCATTTCTTATTCATGCAATAACGGGCAGTTATTATTTTATCATCGGCTCGATTTAATTCGAGGGAAAATTTCATCTGTAGCGGGAGAGAGAGAGAGAGAGAGAGAGAGAGAGAGAGAGAGAGAGAGAGAGAGAGAGAGAGAGAGATGGCACCGTGCATTATGCGAGTCTGAAATCGAAATTATATGACTGTCTTCTGAATGGTGAAAAAATATTTGTCCCTGCTCGTTGAGGATAAGCGTGGGAAAATGAAATTCTACGCATAATAAATTCTCTGGAAAACCTCTCGTTCTGTTCTCTATAATCCTTTTAATTCCCTGCAAATAAACGAATAATATCTCCTACATACAAATGATAAAAAGACGATAAAAAAAAAATAATAATTCGTCGTCATTTTTTCTGTATTTTTCTGTTCACGATTCGAATTCGATCGAACTGCCAACCTGTCTTCTGAATGGCTGAACTCACGACGCAGAGAGCAAGCGCAAGAGACAGACGATCGAGGAATCGGGTTTCTAATTTTACGCACGCGACTATTCCGCCGGAATTGCACGAACTGCGATGAGATACCCCGTTCATATCGAACGACTCGACGTCGATGCATCATTGAACGACATTACATCGGGGCGCAGACGATAGCAGGTATTCCTATGGCTAGGTGACTCGCGACCCAAGCTCTATTTCTATTTCCACGTCCGTTGAATTAATTATTACGGACTTCTGCCCGCTAGTCGCGCGCGCGCGCGCGCCAGTCACCGATACCCATCGATTATTCATCCAAGTTTCTCATTGGATCGTCCGCCGGTACCGCTGGCTCCACAATACCGGGACGAAACGTTGCACATTCGCCTCGTGGGGAATACTGCTTTCAGATACGAGAATGGAGTACAACGTCCTTAAAGTTTCTCTTTCTCTGCGCCGAAAACGGTGAAACTCGACACTCGATTTTAGAGGGGACTCGATCTCGTAACAAGGGGTGTTTCAGTTTTCTCAATTGAGCCAGCGTTTCAATCTTGGTATCTCTTTGTAAAGAGTCTACAGTTTTATTTCTGGGAAAAATTTTTATCAGCGTGAATTTAAATTGCGCGCATTACTTACGGGCATTTAATTATGCAAATGCGCACGTAAAATATTTGCAAATATTTTATCTGTCGTTCGTGCACCGGTAGCTCCCGAGCTGGTTACAAATTTTTTCATTAACTTTATTCGCAGAATCGGCGAGATCTGTCAGATTTGTCACGCGGGGCATGTTCTATTATCACGGGTCGCGAGATCAGCACGGATTTAGAGGCGAACATTTCTATAATGTAACAGAGGAGCTAGATTTATTCCGCGTGACGTGATAACGCGTGGGCTTCCGTGACGGGCGCTGCCCGTGTATCTACCTTAATCCAGTGGCATACTACACTACACGCTTCGTGCAAGTGAAAGTCATTAAGCGTCGCTTCTGACGGAAGCGTGGTTTCAATTGTACGCTCGTTTTATTCCTTCTTCTCGAGTCGCGTCTCGTAAACGCCTCTCGCGGAACACCATGTTGTTCAAGTACACCGCTGTCGTACTTCATTATATTTTTACGAAGGAAAAGTTTGTATTAAAACATTGACAAACCAAGAAGATTCGTTTTTAGAAAATTGCAATCTCAAAGTCAATTTTCAAACAGGGTTTCGTTTGGCGTTAATTCGAGTTGCTTGCTCGGTGGCTAACTGACGGTTCGCGAGTTCTTGCCCCTACTTTCTTGATCGCCAGTAGAGGGGGTAGAGCGCTAGCGGACCGCCAGTTAGCCACCAAGCAAGCAACTCGAATTAACGCACAGGCCAAAACGAAACTCAACTACCTTGAAGAATTCGCTCGAACGAAAAGAATTATTTCTCCACCATAAAGCACTGCCGATGCAACCCTCTTTCAACGGCCAGTCATCGGAGCTCGTTTCAAAATTATCCTACTCGTCGGCGAGGCAGAAAATACACAGCCGTTCGCAGCGACGGATCTCTCTGCTGACGAGTTTCATCAAGCAAACTTCTATTTAGTTTCTTCTTCGTTCGCATAATTCGTAGACGAGCAACACGGCAGGATGGGTGGAGGAGTGGAGAAGAGAAAGGGCCGCGAGGACAAGCCGCGAAGCGTCTCTTTGTTCCCAGGGAACGTTGCATTTATCTCCGTTCGAAATTTTTATGGCCGGCCACCGCTAGACGAATACATTCATAACGCATAAAAGACAATGGCCTCCGTAAAAGTCGATGTCCGTTACCGGTGATTCGTTCACCGAAGCAGAAACAGAAGACCGGGGCGATCGCCAGGCAACGAAACTTCCACCGCTCCGGTAGGGAAATGGAGTGTAGAGGATAACCCGCGAACAAGGGCTGGGGAAGGAGGGGGGGGGGGGCGATCCGAGACTCTAATTTTATAGCGACCATTATCCACGGGGACTCGAGGAGATGCGTGGTACGCTCGGCATATTGATCCAAGGCGTAATACATTATCGATCGTTTCGTCGATGAAGCTACACCGCGGCGCCGATCGTGGCTGGACGAAGTTCAAATTACGCGGGGAAAATTGGTTTTAGCGTCGAGCGAGGAGATTGACATTGTGCAAATCGCCGAGCTTTCTCCGCTTCGGCGAGGATTGAACGATTTACCGTAGAATTCTGTTCGGTTCTGTTTGAACGACATTTTTGTTTGAACGAATCGAAACGAAATTTTAGTTTTTCTTTCGTTGTTTAAACGTGGCGAGTAAATTGTCGCCAATTTATTTACTTGAGCGTGAAGAATTGTCTAATAGTAAAGAGCTTTTGTTGCATGAATTTATACATATAGAATTCTATTTATTTGAACGACATTGTTTGAACAGTCGATTTTAGTTTCAGTTACAAGTAAATTCTCGCTGATATGAATTTCATTTACTCGAGCGTGAAAGATTATGTAATAGTAAAGAGCTTTTACTGCATGAATTTATATAAGTTATATAAACTGCTCGTCTCTCGAGATGTAAGTAAAAAAATCGAATAATTCAGTAATTGATCGAAGAATAAATAAATATCAAAGCCTTTTATTAAGTCACGACTCGTTTTAAGATGAAACGATCACAGATTACAGTTTTCACTTTAATTAAACCGCATAGCTTCGTAGAAAAAAATTTTAGGAGAATCCAAGTGAGTTCATTTTAAAGCGTGAAGCTTCCACTTTTACAATACTGAGTTCGTTTCTTTCAAAGATGTTTCTACATCATTTCGAAAAGACACGGGAAAAGATATTTCCTCTCTCGAAAATTTTGCAAATTCACACGTCCTTATGATTTTAACAAAATTTCTTTTAAACTTAGATCTACCACATTTTCGAAAACTCGAGTCTCCGCTTCACAACGATCTTACAAAATAAGTTTCACGATTTTTCTTCGCGAAATTACGCGAATTCAAAGTATCATACATGTAGGAAGAGACCTGAGCTCACTGAAACTGAGAAGCATTACGGAACGATCCTTAATTTCTGTAAAAAAAAGAGTCACTGAATGTTTCTTCTTCGTGAAACGAAAGGTAATTTCAAAATGAGACAGAAGAAAGGCAAAGAAGAACAACAGGACAGTTGTAAAGAATCGAAAGCGCAGCGGCTTTCTGTTGGACAATTTGATCGGAACGACGACTGAACGTTTCAAATCTTCGACGGAATGCGATGGAATGTGAAAATGAAGAAGGAAAGACCGCTCGCGGAACGAGGGGCCAAGAGCGGCCGACGTTCGCGCGGAAGATCACGAGACACACGGAGGGAGGGACGGTTTGCAGGACGCGTAAGAGCATTAATTCGCGAACTTCCCCGGTCGAATCTCGCCTCGAACGTTTTCTCATTCAGCGTAGAACCATCGGATCCTCGTGGAAACTGCCGCTACTCCCCCGATGAGATCCCCCGGCGAACTCATTAACCCGGAAATCAACGGCCGATTCCCGAAGTTTCGCGCGCCCGAGCGGTTGGAGGGGTTGGGAGGGAGGGCAAGAACGACCGATGGGAAACTTCCATCTGCAATAACGCGACCGATGACAAAACTGCCATTGTTTAACTTGCGGACAATGCCACCGGATGAACAGCCGAAGAGAGGGTCTTAAAAGCGGAAAGTTCGCGCCGAGACGGCAAGTCCTCTTACCATTTTCTATCCGCGAGGCAGGACTTTCCTGGACAATGGCAGACTTCCGTTACTGACCTCTTCAACTTTCGTTGAAGACTACTACTGCGTCTTGTCGAATTCTCTTTCTCTCTCTCTTTTTGTTCGTCTTCCCCCCTTGCAATTTATACTCGTTGATCGATCTCATTGCAGAAAGAAGAGTCTGAATCTAATTGGAAAATTTTATAGAGTATAATTCGCTCGACACTTTCTTCCCTGCTGAGAAACGATCTTAGACGTAGACAAATAGTTAAATTAAAAGTTGTTTCACAATTTACGTGCTTACTGTGGTAGGTGGAAATTTTTTAAAATTGAAACGAAAATTCATAGTGTCATAAGAAACAGAGAAGGAATAATTTATGACGATTATGTGATATTTATGATGATTAATTATGACGAAGGCCATAACAAAAACAGCTTATTGATACATATGAACTTTAATATGAATGAAGTATCAATAGATGCGATCTCTACTTGAAACACATACCATGTACTACCTAATTTTCGCAAGAAAGGTCCATCTCGAGTTTTATTATTTGAGAGAACGAATAAGACGAAAGAGAGAAAAAGAGAGAGAGAGAAAGAGAGGGGGGGCACGTTTCGTGTGACGCGAGCCACGTTCACCCTGTACATCCTGCCCGTCCCGTAAATCAGCTTGGCGTTCGGCTGTTTTCCTGGCTGTGTTTCCCGGTAACAGTCCGGAAAGAAGCTGGCGTACGGTTCATTAAAAATCCATAGAGCGCGTGGTTCCGAAACGTGCGGTGCATGGACCGCTCGACTGGCTAGACTGGCGTCCTATCGACGAAAAACCAGCGGAAGAAGCGATACCCATAAAATCTCCGCGAGATAACAAGCGACGTCGCGCCGCGCCGCGTCCACGAGATTTCAGCCACGACCATCGCCGCATCGCGCTTTCCACCGTCACGGGACACGATGAGAATAATTTAGAAAGCCCCTGCTCCTCTCTCCAAACTTCCTCACCATCCCTCCTCCCCCTCTTTTTGCGTTATCTTGCTTAGTGACCAGCATTCGCGATGCCGGCATTCACGGGGGTCGAGCGAGTATTGTTTTTTCTTTTTTTTTTTTTAATTTCTCATTTATCTTGCACGTAACGCTATCTGACAGTTACGCACGATACGTACCGTTTCTTTGCACAATCCTGAAATTATTATGCTAGAGTAAAATGGAAAAGTTGTGAGAAAGTAAATTCCGTTCGTAAGTTTCGACGAACGAGCAGGATGAAGTTTGGTGAAGTATATTTGAGATTTTCGATGCTTCAGGGGTGAAATAGTCGAAGGTTGAAAGTTTGGCAGTTTGAGGAAATGAGAGGAAGAGGAGAGCTTCCAAAGAAATAATCTTCTTCCGATGGTGTTCGATCTTACGGAGGTCTTACAGCTTTCGAACTGGGGGTATGGGACTGTTTAGTGGCCAACAAGACGATTTTGCTGAGTTAAGTCGACACTGAAAAACTTGAGGAAATCTTCCGTGGAAGACAGGCAACAGTTGTCGCTGATGATGCGTTAAAACATGTGTCGAACCTCTTAGATCAAGAAAACTTTGTCAAGGGTCGCACATAGTTTAAATATTTTTTTATCTATATTGTTTATGAGGATATTAAAACAACTTTTACAGTGAAACAATACATTGATTAAAAAAAATATAATTATATTAATTAAAAAATATATGAAAATTTTTAATGACAACACTAAACTTGTTTTTCAGATACTAATTCATCAGTATCTGACTTGATACAGATGGTGGCAATACGAAGAGTATTTTCAAGATGCTCGTCTAAAGTTTTCGTCCTTATTTTATTTTTTGTGCGGGAAAAAAAGTCTGTTCACAAATATAAGTCCCCAAAAGGGGCAGCACATGTTTGTAAAGCGCTGAATATTTTTCTTTAGACAAGTGTAGTTTATAAATTGTCTTTATTAGATTTTTATTCCTTGAGTTGTATATCTAATTAGCATGATCTTCCATTTGCATGTTCGCTGGTAACATATTGATATCAACCGAAAATGGAGTAAAGCAAATATGCCAGCCGTTTAAAACAAAAAATACTTCATTGGCTCTTGGAAATTATTCCTGATTAATAGTCGTAGAAATAGTCATTCCAAAATTGAATTTAAAAAAGAGGTATGATTATTCATGATTGAAATTATTCAAATGATAAAATTCTTATTCAATTATTCCAATTTTGGTTATACAACGCTGGCCGCATGAATAAGGTAAACCTGAAAAGGCAGAAGCGAAAATATTATATAAAAATTTACCTCGACAAATATTTCAATAAACGCGAAATTCACGAGCGTTCTGTTAACATTTGTTAACATTCTATCAACGCGTATTTTACATCTGATCGAGATTACAACAGCGAAATCCTTAAAGAGTTTCCCCCACCCCAAAGAAAGGAAAGAAAGAAAACAACGAAAAAGAAAAAAAAAGAATCTACCTTAAAGAAGCGCTGTTTCACACAATCCGCTCTCTCTCTCTCTTTCTCTCTCTCTTTCTCTCTCTCTCTCTTTACCTGGCCGCGCAGCGATCGAAAATTGGTCCAGCAGGAATGCTCGCCGCTGAAGACATCCAATTAAAACGAATTAAATCCCACCTAACCGCTCTTCAGCCACGCGATTTACGGGACGCCCCGCGGCCTGCTATTAAGTCGTGCCGGCCGAATCCTCGAGATTCTTTCGTAATCGGTCGAACGGCGGTGGATCGCGGGGATTTCGGGGCCCCAGGGGGCCGGTCGCGGCGGCGGGAGGCTGGAACGAGCGACGAGACAGGAACTGGCAAGAAAGGCAGAGAGATATGACGACGCTCAGAAGCGGAGAGAAAAGAAAGACGTAAACCTCGCCATCCGCTCGTCTTCGTTCTTTCTCCTTCTCCTCCTCCTCCCCCTCCCCCTCCACTCTTCTCAAACTCTCTTTCTTTCTTTCCAGCCACGGTCATTAAGGCTAATTTGCGTCAAATCGCGTCGAAACTCGTCGACGGGTTCTTTTCCCCGAGAGGGTCCGAATCGCATCGTGCCAGGGGCGGCGCCAGCAACGCGTGGCGCCCCGCGCACGTGTGTATGTACCAGCCTTCATACGTGACAAGAACAAATTATCCCAATTTCAGTGGCGTGCACTTGATCGGCATTTCGCGTGCGAGACACACACACACGCACGCACGCGTCGATTCGTCGCCTCGGGTGCCAACGACGAACGCCGTCGATTCGTCGAAGAAAGTTCGATTGGAGGGTGGCGAGAGATTTTTAAGTGGAGAGGAGAAAGACAAGGGAGCGTAAAGAAGAGACTTTGTAGTACTACTTGTCTATCAAGCATTTTTTTTCGTTCTAGACTATCGTTGCGGTGTCCTCTCCGTTTCGTATGTATTTATCTCGATACGGATTGCATTTTCGATCACGGTAGAGTAATTCATGCAGCAGAGGAGAATTATACTTGCAACATTTGAATTTACTGGTGAAAGACCGATCGATACAGAGAATAGAGAAAGTTTCAACGTGCTTACCTCCTATGCATAAATGCATAGAAACACCGATATCGAATCCATCTTCGCCGGTCTTCTCGACGCTGAAAATATCGTCGACTAAAATTGTAAAAAAAATTCACACCTGACAAGTGCAGAGGAAGGGGAGAAATTTAAAATGGAACAAAGAACACGAGCGTTCGTTTGTATGTATCTCGCAAAGAGTCGCTCGAGTCACCTTTTAATAATCCACCCTTGTGGAATCTACGAAGTCTCTGCGAAAAATCGGGAATGAGTCGGTCATTTTGACCGCACCGATAGTTTCGGTTCGAAAAAAAAAAAAAAAAAAAAAGAAAAAAGAAAAAATTCAATGAAATATAGGTACCGCTCTCTTTCTCTTTTCCATCGATGATCGATTGGTAATTTTCGGTTTCGATAGTGCTCGCGAAACGAATTTTAATTAACAGGGCGGCGAGGGGTGACCGGGCGACCGGGTTGCTGAGTCGGCCAACCCGGATTTAATACCCGTGCGAATCGAGGAAATGCACACGGGCAAATGGAACGCAGACATTAGCGCGGGTATCACCATTAATTCTGTTCAATCGCGATAAGCCGAAGTCAACGTGTGCCGACAGTCCCGTGAGGTATTAGGGTGTTCGCTTACGTATGAACTCGCCGCGGCGATATATATCGCAGCCGCGCGCTCGCAACGCGCTAAAGTCTCGGACGTTAATCTACCGAATAAGGATATGTTGGCGCGTTAAGGTGTCCCGCGGTTACCGGGCGTCGATTTATCATAAACCGACTAGCCGAATAGTTCGCGTTCCGGTGATTAATCGCCATCGCGAAACTCGTGCACGTGCCACGCCTATGACGCGTGCTGTCTGTTCACTCGTTCAGTTTTCAACAGAAGGGAATCGCTGCGAAGTCTCGGGCCTGTTCCACGTTCTCTGCGACGACAAACCGATCGACTTCATTTTCTTGTACGGTATTTCTATCTGGAAGATTGCAGAATTTGCAAGGGAAAAGTCTAAGAGAATTGTGTGGATTTCACACTTCAAATTAATCTTTCGTTCGTCTTTTTGCATTGTAAGTCAACTCTCTTGCAGATCGTATTCACCTTTCTGCAAGTTTTTCTACAAATTTGTTCGTGTATGTAATATAACATAAAATACTTAATTATATACACATGTGTAGATTCATCTATAACAGCTTGATGCGCCGGGTAGTTCTACATACATATTCATATAATAATTAGGGTAATCTGTAGGGATAATAGTTGAAGGATCAGCCAAATGTTTCTTGCGCAGAATTTAATTTTTGAAAAAAATTCATGATTAGAGACGATAAAAATAATAAAATGTATTACTTCACTTTTAAGCCACCCATAGGGGGAAATTTGATTTATAGATTGAGATATATATTTGATTTGCAAAAAGATAAAATAATCTGCCAAAGGGTTAATTCATAGTGCGAAAAGGTGAATATAATCTGCAATAGAGTTAATTTAAAGTGCAAAATCTGTGGAGGCAGTCATCAAAAATTTGAAGCATGTTCAGATTTCGAAAGAACTTCGAGGAGAAGAGATTCTTTTTTTATTATAATCCGTAATTTTCGAAAGTTTTTTCACGCAAACTTTAGAGAGAGCTCACACGAAAATTTAAAGGGCTCAAACTTTGAAAAGTATTTTCGAGATCTTTGACCTCGGTATAGAAGATATCACAGGCAACACAACACTTTGGATGTGTTCCGTATATTTACGCCAATTATAATTATATCTATTTCTCCAAACCTAAAAATATAACAAACAACATCGCGATTCAATTGACACAAACCGATGAGATCTACGATCTCCGACCACCGCGAAACGTTGCAGCAACAGGTGTCTCAAAGGCGGCTCAAAAATCACGCAGGACAAGTACAACGGGCTGCGTTCGGACTTGGTGAAAGCAAGGAACAAGGGACCATCGGGAGAAACCAACGGTAGAATGCAGAGCAGGCCGGTGAGATTGCGTAAATTAATGAAGCAGCCGTGAAGCCTACAAACGACCCGGTAGCCCGGCTGCAATTACGCTAATTTTTCGCGTAATTGTAGAAGGGGAGGGAGAACCGTGGAACGCGGAGTCGCGCCACGTACACCGGCAGTGTTGTTCGTTTACCCCAATTAAGTTAATCGTCGGTCGTCCTCGAAAGTCTGTCCAGGGCGTCGTAACACAGGAAGCCAAGTGTATTGAAATTACGGTCGTTAATGGCGGTGATCGGTGATTTTTCACCGTTATATGGCCAGGTAGCCGCGCTACCTATGATTACCAATCTTCCCTTCTTCCACCTGTACGTGCACTCTTTTGCTCTTTCACGGCGCAGAGAGAGAGAGAGAGAGAGAGAGAGAGAGAGGTGGTACATGTACGTAAGTTGAAAGGGAACGGGGAAATTGATATGCCGCGTGGACGTGGTTGGTAGTTATTGTCATCTATGGTCGTTATCCGTACGTGAGCTGGAAGCTGGAGGCCGGCTTCGTGAAACGTCTTCATGGTCTGTCATCAAAATCTCGTGTAAATTGCCGACGGACCTCATAAAAATTCCCGCTGCACGTACATACATACATACGTACGCCGTTGCGCGCCGCGCCGGGACGCGTACGAGACGTCTGGCGATCCGTGTCGTCGTCGGTCTATCGTTTGATGGAAACACCACGGGACTTTTTATCGTCTCGATCCGGGGGACGTGTCCTTTTCGATAAGCAAGACGACGCTTCCACGTGTTTTTACGTGCGAGGAACTTTGGTTTCGTTTGGACTAGAATGTCGAAAATGTACGTCCCGATTCTTTAGTTAAAGACAGCATTAAAAACGAGAACGATGACGAGGAATTAATAATTCCAACTATTAGTTTTCTGTATGTGAGGAATTTAATAAAATGACAGAGTACACATTGACGAAGCGTACGCATTACATTAATAATACATTGCGTCATGCACGATAAAATTTGAAACTTGAAATGGTTTCGGTCGCCTTCGCAAAAATGTGAATTTGCACAAACATTTGCGATCTGGGCAAAAACTGAACGAAAATGGAAATTTAATTTGGACGAAACGAGCGGTGCTTATGCATGTTCGCTATATGCGTCGGGGATTAGTGGTTGTGCGATTGATCCATTAACAACCAACGTTCCATTAACGCTGGAAATTGCATACGTATATACGTATGTTTATCATGTGCTTATTTATTTACTACCGTGTTGTTACATTTTATAACTGTATTGACAGGAAAATCACAATTTAATGTTCAATTTAACAATCATTAGCTCCAAATTTCTGCACACGTTAGAATGGAACGTTTCAATTTGTTGACTGTGCACAAATAAAATTCTAATGACAGAAAATGAACGTAATTTTCTTCGATTAATTTTATCTCTCAACTCCATGATCGTTATTTATCTAGTAGATCTTACTGGACTTTAAACAACTATAATATTCATAATGATACTACCTTAGAAATCTCTCTCATCTAATAACTCATCTGTTCAAACCAATGCATGAATTGCTTTATATTTGCTATCATGCAACTACACTTTGCAATATCACTATATTGAAACGAAGTCCATTCACTGCAATTATCAGCACCGAGTTTCTACATATGCACATTAAAATGAAAAGTTTCAATTGGTCGACTGTGGATGAAAATAATTTTCTTCGACTCTGAATTCCATACCAGAAATATTCCATCAACGAAGGATTATAATATTCACGATGTAACGTAATCTTAGAAATCTCTCTCGTCTAATGAATTACGAATCATTTGTTTGTTAACGCAGCTCTCACGTTTACTTACTCGCGACAGCTCGATACGAATGTCAAACGAAAGTGGTCAATTAAGCTGTACGTATCTAGTAAAAAAGCAGCTGTTTAGAACCGTTCCGCTCAGCTTCGATTTAGCAAACGCTGGCAATGCACCGCCCAGGCCTCAAACAGCTTTTCGAACTGCGACCGTAAAATTATTACTACCTCCAGACGAGGTTCGTGGTAATTTCAAATTATTGGCTTGGCTGCTTGTTAACGATAGCCGAACCGGACCGGTAATAGAGTCGTCGTCCCAAGTAAGATTTAAAGCTCAGCGCGAGACCGAAATCATCCCCACCCCCTCCTCTTCGCGTAATTCGTAATTATGCGTCGTCAAATCGAAATCGGTTGTTTTCAAAAGCGCGGAGGATTTACGGAGCGGTGTCCGGGAAAAAGGAGGGGAGGCGTGCGCCGCGTGAAATGTTGCGGATGTTCGCGCATAGATTCGCCGCTGTAATTGCGACGCGACAACTGTTCGTAAATAGAAATGCTCGGGACGTGGATCTAGAAAATGGGCGTGGTGATTTTTTATTAAAAGCACGCGGAACGAACGCCCGTACGCGCGCCGGCTATGTTTATTCGCTCGTTTAGCTTAACGAGCGCGGCAACCCTATCTTCCTGCTGACCGTTTGTACACAATTTGTACCGGCGATATTCTACCAATCAATGAAAATCACGGGCTGGCAATCATGCCCGGGCAAACATTTTCCGCGTTCCCGCGATCCGATTTCAACGCGAGTTACGGAATAAAATGTTCGGCGTGTAGGCCGATATAAATTACGATTTTCTAGCATATTTCGATTTTGTTGGTAGTAAGATCGTCGGCTGCAACGCGATTTGATACGAATTATTTTTGTCAAGTATATATTACTCGCGTTAAGTTAATGATCAAACGAATCGTTACTCTACTGACGGTGGAGATGAATGATAAATAATATCGATGAAAGAATTCAAGACGAGTTTCGATGGACTTCGTAGTTCTACTAAAGTTCTATCGCTTCCTTTTTTTTTTTTATAATCATTCACTTTGAATGACGTATTTATATGTAAAGTACTATATGTATTTATTAATACTATCAGCCGGAAATTTATCATCGCATTCCTACAAATAAATTGATGCAAATGCTAATAGCAATTCCCTCTGATCCAATAAATTCTTGTCTGTTGTAGTTTGGTATTAAGTTTCATCGGATTTCAGGTTTCTTAAGATTTCTTAAGGTTTTTATTGCTTGCAATCACTTTCCTCTGAGATCTGTACGATACAACTACTTTCAACTGTTTTTCTAGACCTTCTTCTTAATGCGATCCACATACACACATACACACGAGGCAAGTAGTTTAACACTCATACAATACATGTCGCGTATGCATCCACATGTGTACATATTATACATGATTTACAGTTATTCCTAACATTGTCTAAAGACGTCGACCTCGTAAAAAAACACCTGATAACTTCTGCCTGATCTAAAACTGTTCGACAGCAAGCTACATCTCACCTTGGTTGAGCCACCTGTCTCTAGTTCGCAGGCAGTCAAGACGAAAAACCTGTCTCCACCTGTCCCTAATCACTAGACGCAATTAAGATGGTGGCGAAGCGTGAGCAGCAGGCAACAGGACGCCAAAGACAACGTAATATCCGTCCGATTAGACGTTTTAGCTCGAGGGTAGGAACGAGAGGTGTGACCGTCTCTGTACGAGAGTCGGTCCCATCTGAAAGGGCCGGGAAGCAGTGCAACGAACTGTGGCCGATTTCACAATCAGCGCCGTCTGTTTTCTTATCGTTCTCTCGGCGATCCGTCCACTCCGCAGTATCTGTGATTACACCGCGGTCAGTTTCGCCGCGTGGCAATTTCCGACGCTGGCATTTTTCGTTCGCGTGCGTTAGCAACCACGCTATTCGACGGAGAAAGAGAGAGAGAGAGAGAGAGAGAGAAGAAGCGAGGAAAATGAACGGAAAAAAGGAAAAGAGGAGGCAGGCACTTGGCAGCGAAACCTTTTCTCCCGGACAGATAGGTTCCTCGGTGATTAAAATCCGGATCCTAATTGCCCGGTCGATAATTACCACGTAAACGAGACGCGAAAGAGAAGAATGGTCTATTAACGGATTAGCGCGAGAAGCGTTTACTTGCGGCGATGCTCGAGAGATGGTTGGCCTCGTTCGAAGTCGGGAAAGATCGATACCTTAGGGATTAGATTACAATACGGTTTGGTTACTTTGAGCGCTCTGAAGCGGAAGATTCTGAAATTTCGTTCCAAAGATTGTGTATTGCAGTGCATTACTTTGCCATTGCAAAACAATTTCGCGAATGCTGGTGAAAATACTGTGAACGTGAGTTCTCTTGCGGGAAAGTCATAAAAGTGTATGTTTAATCAAGAGATTCGAGAAAAAGGAGAATTGTCCAAATTTTCTGACATTTCCAAAATTATATCGCGTTGAATCGTCCTCCTTTCAAAGTCTAAACTGAGAAAATTGACGAAACATTTGTACTGCTGTTAGCTCGATTTTAGGAAAATGGCTGTCTTCAAGAAGATTGAAAATACAAAATTGTCAGATAATGGCTATATATGTTCGAGATATATTTCGTCCCCTTCTTTTATTCATCGTATCAACACTTCGAGATTCTTCAGATCATCAGATAAAATGGAACAAAGGTTCAGACCCTAAAGTAAAAATTCGCCGAAAAGCTTGGAAATTTATCGCCAAATTACGCGCAGATTATCTGGAAATCAGTTTCCACTGCGAATCGGCAACGCGGCGGAACGAGACGAAGAGAGGCGCGGCCGAGGCTGCGAATTACAAAGAGTTTCACAGGGAGACACGCAGGATTCACGGACGTTACACTGAAATAATTTCAGCGGAATTTACGACTCAGGGAAAAATACAAACGACTCGGCTAATTTCGTTCTATCCTTCGCCTGTAATTTATCCACCCCGGACACAATAACCGGCGGCCGAACGTTCGCGTACCATTTCGCGTTCCAACGAATCTCTTCTCTCACTTTCTCTCTCTCTCTCTCTCTCTCTCTCTCTTTCGCCGAAATAATATATTATGCCTCCACACCCGGCGAAAGTAATATTCTAATGCGACGGTCTCGTGGTAGGAGCGCGAAACCCCTCGTACATCCCTGTCACGTTCTTTATATCATTTTCTATCGTTCAAAAATTTATTAACCTAGAGAGAAATACAACCGACCAGTTCTTTTCAATTTTACTCGTAAAGACGATTTTTTCAAGACGATATCTTTCCCTTAAAAGATGTCCGTTATTGTGGATGTTGAATATATTCGTGTATTCTCGTTTAATTAAAAAATTTGAAAAGATATTTAAAGATAGTAGGAAGAGATGTTTATATCTTTCATTTCAGTCTCACTGCGTGGAACATTTTTACTGTAAAACAACGAGAGAAGGATCATTGATTCAAAGACACGTAGCAGGAGCTGAAAATTATTAAGACAATCGATTTTAATTTTAACATCCCCAATGTTCCGGAATGTTTCGTAAAGAGTGTGAATTTTTATTTTAAACTTCGCCACGATTATTATTGTTTATATTTGTACTTTAACAAGCGCCAATTCATAAGGGGTGAAATTTCATTTCACGATAGCTTTCACGAAGCTGTGGGATTTTTTTACTCGTTGAAATAAAACTGAACGGTGAAATTAAAACTTAAGAGACAGAGTGAAATCAGGTTGTGTAGAGGTGGTTCACTCGCGAGGAACCAGGAACGTGTATCGTCATGGTGACGAGATAAAAGAAGAGGAGGCGCGTACGTACGTCCTCGACGGGACTATTCCATTTCTTCTCGGCAATTTCCAATAAATCTTTTGTCCGCGAGACACGCGTTCGTTCGTATCTAGGGGATCGGTTAGTGTGTGTGTGTGTGTGTGTGAGAGAGAGAGAGAGAGAGAGAGAGAGAGAGAGAGAGGAGTCGAATCTGGGGAAGAGATTGCATCTCCGGCAACCCGCTGAGAAGGGAGATTTAAGGTCCCCTAACCTCGAAAATTCGCGACTGCCTACGCGGCGGCCGGAACGGCATTATATTTTCATTTGCGCGAGACTCGAGATCCGCCACGGACAATCGTCGCTTAATTTCCTAACGATCGCTGTTGCCGCCTCGCTGTTGCGTGAGTCAAGGTGCTGTGCAGCGACGCGACTTCTCCGAGGACGGGGAGATTAGAATTACGAAGCGGTTAAGTGATAACGGGGGACGATCTTGGCGTGAGGAATGGGTGCGCGACGAATTGAAACGTTGTTGGATTAAACTTTCAAGATTATGACTGTTGTTTGGTGCATCGGTCGAGGGACGGAGATTCGAAAAGAGAGATCTAATCAAGTTGGCAGAGCACGGTTGCGAAATAAAATTGGGCAAAATAAGATTAAAAACGAGATTGAAAAAAAAGGATTGAAAAAAAAAATAGATTGGAAAAGTGAGATTGGAAAACAGAGATTGGAAAAAAAAACGTGATTCGAAAAATAAATTACAAGGCGCGGGATTGAAAGTGGAAAATCATCAGAGAGAATTGTCGTCGAGTAGATGCAGATCGGCGTAAGATGTGAACAACGTTTCAAGAAAAAGAACAAGATCAACGGCGAACAAGATCAAATTCAGAAGGTAAGATTGAAAATGAAAGAGCGCGGGAGGTATTGTTGAAATGATTTTTTTGAATGAGAAGATTGAAAGAACGTCACCACAGTTCGTTGCGAGTTTTATGAAAAGTTGCGAGATGGTGACAGAATGAACGATCGACGCGGGTGCGTTGATCTTCATAAAGTCGTTGCCAATGAGTCTTTCTTTATGCATTTGAAAATCGTTGCAGCGGGATCATTTCGATACGTGCGAATATTGATCACCAGTCAATTACAATTTAACCGGTTTTTCCGAGCGCCTGTAACGTAACAGAATTGAGAATAACGCGGCGACCGGGGGCTTGGCAGATTGATGAAATTGCCTCGGAGAGTGATTTTATTTCGATAATTCGCTATAAATACGTTTTAACCGGGCATGGCGTCGCTCGACGGCTCGAAAATTGAATTTAAGTTTCATTCGGAGGGGTGGGAGGGGTGGTAGGGGGAGGGGGACAGGGTCGAAAACTGTCGCCGCGCGATTTACTCGCCTCGCCAACGGATCCATCGTTGGTCAACCCAGTTCCGTTTCACCTTTTAATCCGTCCAACCGGTGGCTCATCTATATTTAAATGTATGTATAATTTATAACGTGTCAGCTCTTCCCTCCAAATTCCTTTATTTCCATCGTTTCGTTTCGGTTAAACGAAATTATCGGCTGTATAACTGTTTAAATTGATTGACGGTAAAATGAATATTCACGCTGTACCCCTACGTTTATCTACATTTATCGGCGGCAAATTGATTGCTTCCGTCCCTTGTGTTTTACGACGGGATAATTTCGAAAAGTGTACGTTCCTAGATTTCTTTCGTATTAAAGTTAGCCATCGAATGGATCCTCTCGTTCTTCGCGTGTCGCGAAAGAAAACTCCGCAGTCTAATTATCCGAAAGATGCCGCAGTGCCGATAAATCAGTCAAAGACTCGCGAATCCATTCCGCGGAGAAGAATCGCGGAAAGGCCGAGTCTTCGGGGAAATAAATACTAAACAGGTTTCCTTCTCGCCGCTCTCCTCCTCCGGAATATCCAATCGAGAAGAATTTTACCTCGCCTACCTCATCGCGGCTCTGTTATATCGCACGTGGTGGAAACGATGAAACGAAAAATTCTTCTGCGAATTGCTTGGTCACTTCACCATTGCTTGGATCGTTCCACTCTCGCGGACGCCAGTTTCCCCGGTGCAATTTTCGCGGAGAGTCCGAGAGCGGGAAGCGACAGCTGAGAGGCCGCGAGAAACAGAAGAGAGACGGAAAGAGAGGGAAAAGACGGACGAAGGAAAATGGGTTTATTATGCTCCGGGACGTAAAGCCGCGGGCAGGCCGCTTCCTCGAGGAGAACCGAACGAACGAAGTTTGAACGTTAAGAAACTCATAATCAGAGTGGAAGCGGCGGAAGCTGCGAGTGGTAGCGGCAAGACAAACACGGCCACCGAATGAGATTTCGATTAAATTTAAGAGGGCCAGCTTATATTGCGCCGCCGCCACCGAATCGCCAACTTTCTTAATGCCAGACCAGCAGGATGTATATACATCGCCGGCCACGGCGACGCTCATTTTGTATACAATGACTTCTGAAATTGCCGCGAGCCGCCAGTATTCGACCGGTGGGTAGTAAATACATTTAAAGGAAACGATAGACAGACAGACAGAGAGAGAGAGAGAAAGAGAGAGAGAGAGAGAGAGAGAAAGCGGTTGAAACGAGATTGCGATACTTTTAATTGAAACCTAGAGACGAGACTCCGCGGTGGAAGCACTCCTGCCTCTTTGTCTATCGTTACTGAATTAAAATACACCGCCTGCTTATAAATATTCAGATTGTTTGCTCGATTTGTAGCAACGGCCGAATTTTATCAACGATAAAATGAACGAATTGATGATGAATTGGTAAGTAGAAGCAACAGATATCACCTTTTTGCAACGATTTAATTACTTGACGAGAATATCAGAATGTAAAACAGTTCAAAAAGATGAAGATAATAATTGATAAAATGGCAGAGGCTGAGTACAATATCAATATCCTAACGAGCGATATTTTTAGACTTTTAGATTAGACAAATCGAATATTCTATCGTGTGACGAATAAAATCAAACTTCTGTTTATAATTTGTCTGTAATTCTTATTATTCGAACAAACGGGGGAGAATAGGACAACTTAACACGGATAATTTTATTCTAAACGAATTCATTCTCAACAAAAATGGAAAAATGAACGACTATCAATCAAAAAACTCGTCTAAGAAGTCTCTCTAAGAAGGCGAAATCTTCAATAATTTTAAAAATTAAAGTATCTGAAATGAATTATAGAGTACTGTAGGTATACTAATTGGCTACTGAAGAGGCTGTTAAACAGAACAAGAGTGTAACGTTACTGATATGAGAATTCTAGTTGGATACACATGGGGGAGTGAGCACGGGGTTGATTGTTGCGTGAAACGTTTGCGGACTCGAGGTCACCATTGATCCGCTTGTTCGGGCTCGATTATGAGCATTAGAATAATTGTAGTTTACACTATTGAGGATACACGTGTTAAAATAATTGGGGCTCGGAAATGCCCGTCCCCATAGAATGGGGGTTGGAAAGCACTTGCGTGTAGATTTAAATGGAGCAGGCATTCAAAACGTGTTTTAGAGTCTCGACAGTTTTCTATTGTGTTTAATTGCTCTGTGAATTGAAGTGTGCATGTATGTATATATATATATATATATAGAACTGAGCGAAACTTTACTGCCGGAAAAACAATCACGCTGGCCCGCATTAAACTCCCAATCAATCCGCATGCTGAATACACCGATATAACCCGACCCACCCTCTTTTCACCAAATCGCCAAACGAACCGAATTCACGTGCAATTCGCGCATGGTTTACATCCGTTCAAATCAGAGTTGATATTCGAGCGGTGCGCGATAATTTCGTATAACTGTCGTTCATCCCGGCGTGTAAAACGGATAATGTAATTTAAATTTCGAACACAAAGAGCCTAGAAGCTGGTTACAGTCTATAACCAATTCTTCTCCTTTGGATGAACCATCAAATTACGCGAATTACTCTGAAATTTCAGTTCAAACTTCCCTTTTAGTTTTAAGAGTGTTAAACGTATGTACGTCGCGCTAATTGCGCGTGCAATGCATCCTCGTTCCGTATTTTAAACTCGACGCGAAGTTTCCATCTATTCCAGTCTAGCAATGCAGCGTTCTCTGCTTAATTTAGAGCTGCAAAGAAAAAAAAAAAAAATGCGCAGAGTCCGCATAGTAGAATCCTTCTGCGTATTTTTAATTAATTAAAAAGATAACTTTCGCGTTAGACAATCGATCTACGTCTGTCCAAATATATATTCAGTTCAACATTTTATAAAATTATGCCACTCGCTTTTCAGACTTCGTCTAATCTAGCTCTCTCTCTCTCTCGCTACATTCTTAAAAAACACACCTATTGGAAATCGATTGGCGAATGTCACGAGAATTGTTGAAAGCGGTTCAACTGCAGCGACGACGAGTGACCGACGAGAAGTCAGCCACGCGGACGTTGCTCGTCGCGTCGTTGCCCGACGTAATTGCGACGATGATCGCGGTCGAGTCGTGGAAACTTCCTCTAATGGTCGCCCAATGGGTGGTGGTTTGGCCGACAATGAGGGCCCGTTAAAACCAGCCTGAAGAGGCACGCATCCGTCCTCAAGTCGCCAAGTGCACATCACTCGAGAGAGTGGATGATGCCCGGTGGAGGGAGAAACGAGCGAGGAGGAACGATTCGGAAACGCGGTCGCGGCAGAAGCTTTTACCGAGGACACGGGAAGGTGGGAGGAAACCTGGTAAGTCCTTCGTACGTGGCGGCATTATTCTTTCGAGGGGCTTGCAAACTGACTCTTCCTCTCGTCGTCGAGCTTTTACAGGCCGACACTCGACGACGACGACGACGACGACGGCGACGATGACGACGAGCCGCGGGATAGAAATACCACGCGCGTCTCGATTACGCCCGATGAAAAGCGGCGCTCTCGTCTCTTTTCAGAGGCGGATCGCTGTTGATGATCGGGGATCGAAGGTCTGATAGAAAGCGCCGCGATTCGACGAGAGCCGCGCTCGAGACTCGAGGAGGGGCGCGTTGAACGAACTCGCGAGTAGCGAGGAGATGGTCTTGGGGGATTTTGAATCCTTGTCCTTTGTCGCGTGTGTGTTGTGCAGAGGCTGCGACGATTGCTTCACAAAGTGGTTACATCGTTTGCGGAACCTGTTTGTGGGCTGTACGCGTGCAATTTTACTGGGACGCCAATATAAACGACCGAAGATGACGGAAAAATTGGTTAGAATTTTGTCATATTCATGGGTGGAGAGTAATTTGAGATGTACAGAGAAATTCGATCGTAATCGATTCGATTTACGTTTAAAGAAATAACAATCACTGTACTGCGAATTTTTGCGCATTTAGGAGAGTTTTGAAGATACAAACTGAAAAGCCCAGCAGGGGTAATTACTCTTAAGCGTTTTATTAACCTTCCAACGATATTTTCCCTCAAATATCCCATTATTTATGAACTTCCACTCCTGAAACGTGCATTACAAACAGATCCATAAATTAATATTTCCCCGGCCCTATCTACAACATCAGAAACTACGCCAAGACTAACGACCGTAACTCTCTCTCTTTCTACCTTCCTCCCACCCCCACCCCTCCCTCTAACTGTGTACCGAACATCCTACCAACACCGATTTCTTTCATTTGAAACAAACGCTAACATCACCCAACGCTTTCATCAATCAACCGCCCGTTTAACTTTCCACTCACCGACGAAACACCACGAAAGCGCTCGTTCTCACCCCGGTGTAACGAGCTAGGTAATAGCCGTAGTATGCTAATAGAATGGAAACGATAATAGATATTCTATCGCGCGGGGATATCCAGCCCGCGTGACAAATAGCGTGTCCAAGGAGCAGCACAGCTCTACTCCCGCAATTACAGCTCCACTGCCTCTATATTCCCTTTCGTTTCTCTCTGTCTCCAACGCCGGACTCTTCTGGCCAGCCAGAAGCTGAAGGTTTATCCGTGGGAGGACACACAGTGACTGAGTGTGCGTGTGTGTGTATGTGTCGGGGGGAAAAGCGACGGTTTTATTGAATGAGAAAGAACACTTTCTGCCGTTAAATCACGCCGCGGGTAGTCCCGGTTGTTCCGACCGGAAGGGGCCTCATAACTTCACGCAGCCCGACCACCCTTTCTCCCAGACACCCCCTTCTTCTTCCTTTTTTTTTTTTTTTTTTTACCTCGGAACCCGCGGCCTTGCCCTTTCCATTTTCTCGACGCCCGGAACCGTCGAGCATGTGAAATATTAACCTCCGCCGCTATTCCGGATGTCGAGCAAAAAGAGAAAGAGGGAGAGAGAGAGAGAGAGAGCTGGAATCAACAATTTTCATCGTCATCCAACGTGTCTTTTGGCCCGACTGCAAATTGAACTGCCGGTTAATGGCGCATTTGCAGGGACGCGTCGGGCTGATGCAAAATTCAGTGGCAATTCGCCGATCCATCGACAGTGGCGCATTAACCACGGGAAGGTTTTAGAATCATTGTTCTTGAATTCGATTAAAATTGAATGCACGCGGCTGGGTAAGAGAACGGTTGGGTTCTTGGGAACGAGGCTTTTAAAAGTATAGGCTGGCAGACTGTCACATCCGTCGTTCGTATTCTTTATATGTTCCACTGAATATTACAGCAGCGATAACTGGCTGAACGCCGGGCTCTTTATCTGGCTATTTATCAAAGAGATCTTTTTCCCAGAGACGCACAGATATCTGACGTGCGAAATCGATTGCAAGAACTCGGTAGCAAGGTAAGAAAATGAGAGTTTCAATTAAGGTTAAGATTGAAAACCGAGACGATCGCTATGTCTGTACACAATGGAACGAACTTGTACAGAATTTCTTAGTTACTGATGGGAAAACGAATTAATTTAACATTAGAATCTTCCCACAGAAAGTTCACACATTTGTAACAGAATGCATCTTCAGAGAATTAAGCGATTTTTAGTAAAAAAAAAAAATATAAATAGAAGTTTCTGTTCTTTATTGCGTTATAAATTTTTTTCTGTTCTCTTGTACTTTAATTTTCTAGTTACAAATTTTATACTTCACTTGTCGGTGTGGTAATATGTCATAAAAATTTTATAAATGTACAACACCTGGATCACCTGTAAATAATACACACTCGAAAAGAAAAGTCGAGGAACATTTCGTTCCTAACTTAATAAAAACTGACAGATCACGTTCTCTCCTCCCGGTTTTTACACTTTTAATCCAACATAACATCCGATCGTACACGTTTTATCACGCCCGTATTTTACCTAAATTTTTCCACCGTAAGCTGCCCGCCGTACTCTCATCCCCAGTTTCGAGCGATAAAATCGGCAACTATCGGCAAGATACTAAAGCAACCTAAGCACTCGCGGCACACGAACTTCCGGGTGGTTGGGGAAGGGCGCCACCGCTGGCATAACTCTCTCAACGCCGATACTCGAAACTTTCCTTACCTCGACCCGGGCAAATGGCCGGTCGAATCCTTTCGATTCGACCGGAGGCGATTTTCGAAAGAGAGCGGCAAGCGTGGAAGTTTCGAGCGGGGGAAACGATAAAATTTCCGCGCAAGGAGGTGTTCCCCCGGCCCTCCAACTAGCTGGCCACGGTTGCTCGTGGTTCAGGGAGCTTCGAGGCTCCCCGAAGTTGGCCGTAACGCGGCCATTCCGACGGCGAAATATGACGTCCGCCGGGGGACCTCGACCGGGGGGTTACACACAGCCGCGACCCCGCTCGGGGTAGTTCGCTCAAATTGCATTTAAATTTGCAGGCCTCGGCCCGGCGAGCACAGAAGTCATTAGTCCCCCTTTAGCAGCGGCGAATATCGTTATCGTTACGTTATTAGCCCCGTGCGCTCGCTCCTCTCCTTCTCCATCCGGTGGGAAAATGTGCCCGAATGTTTACGAATTACTTTCGATACGCCTGTTTCGCGATGTTTCGCCGGATTTTTGGAAAGGTCGACGCCCGAACGAAACGAAGATTTATTTTAGGGGACAATCGCGCGCAGCCTTTTCATGGAGATGCATTGTAACTTGTAATAGATTTATAGCGGCAATTGAAGGTATTTTTCGCTCGTTTTCTCTGCAAAATGAGCAGAGTTAGGTGGACAGTGACGAAGTATATTTATTCGTGGTGGGGAGAGCTGGGGTCGGAATTTTAGAGAAAGTTAATCAATGAATAAATGGTGGAGAAACGTTTGATTCGTGACGTTTCGGTGAGAGAGACGATGGACTGTATTATATTATAATCGTGGAAGAAAATTCGTATATCTGCAAGATACAGATCGTTTAACTCATTTAACAATGTTCAATCATTCCCAGTTTTATTTGCATCTTACACGGCAAAAATCGTTTGTACTAAACAAAATATGCAAAGTATCGATAAACTCGTACAATCGTATTTTTATTGACGCCAATAATGCACCATTAATTTTCATCACTTATAATTAGTATCTCCTTATAATTTTTCACTCACAATCAGTCACATACTTCATTACATTTAAAATTTTTTATAACTGCATCACTTTTTGTACTAATGGCTATTTCTTTACCCGTGAAAAATGAATAAACAAGCAATCGTGAAGTGAAATAATTCTGAAACTAATTTCGCCTTATCTAGTACGTCATTCCCTCAAAATCCCCCCCTCAAAATTTATCTCTCTCTCGGAACTCTATCTATTCGCTCGGAATACCTATATCCCGTGCATCCTTCGAACTTGCTGACGGAAGTGAGTTCGTCTGAGTACGAAACGCGCCTCGGTCTTTCATTTTCGAGCCGAAGGAGACGTACGACCGGTGAAAATATGGTACGTGTACGTGAGACGGAGAAAGCGAGAATCAAAAAGAGAGAGATAGAGAGAAGCAAAGGGCATGGTCGGCTGGCTCGGTCAAGTTGCAATTAAATCGGCGGGCTTCCCTTCCGCGTGACGTGGGCGTCCCGTGGGGTGGGCGCGCAGCCAGGTAGCACCCTCGGGGCTTGCAAATAAGGTTAGTTAGCGGCAACGCGTGTATAATTGGGGCGCCAGCGCCGTCAAAACAACGAGGCCTCTCGCACGTCCTACGGCCAAGTTATAATGAACAGGGCGCGAACCACGCGAGCTCGTCGCGTCTTCCGCGCGCGGATTTCCAGCCCCGGAGGAAACGACGAACGACGAACGACGAACGACGAACGACGACGACGACGACGACGCGCACGCGTCCGTCGAGGAGACACGGAAGCGGCAGTGCGGCGCGTGCAACGCGCTTAATCGACCAACTTTATCAAACTTTGCAGCGAAGTTACGCTACCAGCCCGCGACTCGTAATAAACGTAGGAAGAAGCGAGTTGGGAAAAGAGAAAGAGCTTTGCTAGATGCTGCGTCGTTACGCTCCATCGAATACGCAGTTACAAACGGAGGAGTTTTGACGGATCGTGTTTCTTCCATTCTCCCCTTCCCCTTTGACTTCGTCGATGTCTCAACTGCTCGATCTTACAATTTTGAAACACGTTCAAAGATATTTATTTCTCCGAACTTTTACTATATTTGGTGTATACTTTTACAATATTTGAAAGTCACTAATACCAAGATGTATACTTTATAAGCTGAGATGAATACTAAGATGATATTTACTAAGGTGTATATTTTTACAATAATTTTTTTACCAAGGTGTATATTTTTATAATATTTAAAAGTCACTAATACCAAGATGTATACTTCAAGCTGAGATGTACACTAAGATGATATTTAACTTTTTTACTAAGGTGTATATTTTTACAATATTTAAAAGTCACTAATACCAAGATGTATACTTCAAGCTGAGATGTATACTAAGATGGTATTTAACTTTTTTACTAAGGTGTATATTTTTACAATATTTAAAAGTCACTAATACCAAGATGTATACTTCAAGCTGAGATGTATACTAAGATGGTATTTAACTTTTTTACTAAGGTGTATATTTTTACAATATTTAAAAGTCACTAATACCAAGATGTATACTTCAAGCTGAGATGTACACTAAGATGATACTTAAAAATCATAAATACAATCATAATATTCTTGTTTCTAAAACGTGCTAAAATGTGAGGACTGCCTCAAAATTTTGAACAGAAATGTATGTGTTATAATATACGTACTATGTTCTGGATGTATGATAATTTTGATAATAATTTCTTTATAATGCCAAGATGAAAATTATAATTCATTATACTTAAAAATCATAAATACAACTATAATACTCTAGTCACTCAAAAAAAAAGGTACGAAAACAAGAATTTTGAACAGGATGCACACATTACATTACGCGTACCACATCGTGCAAGTAAATGGATTTACTTTTATCTCGTAATTTATTTTTAAAGAAACATAGTAGTCTGTTTCTTTTCACTTGTATATAACTTTCCTCTTAATCTGTTCCCAATGAGAGATCAAAATTTAAAAGAAAAATCCCGTGGCATAGGGAAGGACAGCGAAGCTATTTCAATCAACATTCCGACGCGAATGACCGGCTAGAAGGAAATTACGCGCGAGCGGTCGTCAACCGCGGTTGATTCGAGCAAATGGCACCGGACGTACTCGACGGACGTCTTACCGGCATAAAAATCGAGCCTAATCGGAAGTCGGCCGTTTAACGTGGGATTGCGGAGGCCGTAGTATAACTGGAGTTGTCATTCGAGTCACGAGCCGCGCGCGCACTCCACGCGTTGCCTGTAATGCGTGCCGCTTTATTGCGTAATTGCTGGCGCTACCTCCTCTCCTTCCTGCATACGTGCGTGCGTGCAGAACGGTCCGTCTCTAACGTAGCCGGCAGTTTGACAGAGCAACAACGAGTCCGATTTTGAAAATAATTGTTCCACAATCGGGCCGTAATGGCAACCTCGGCGATGAAAATCGTACAGACGATTTATGATAATGTTGAAAAATTGAACAGTTTCACATGTACTAACAACGCGCTGAAAATTTTACCCCAGCTTGAACGTCCTGAGTTTCCAACCTGTGTAACCGTCTCTGAATCAACGAGGAATTCGAGTGATGATAATTCTAAACGTACAATCATGTGTACCTCGTGTAAGAGCTACGTGCCTCGTAGGCATATAGTTTCGCATGAAAACACCAACTTCCTTCCATTCTGTCAACCGGTTAATTCCACGGAGCGTGATCCGCCTCTGCTCGAAACTTCCACGAAATTTCCTCTTCCGTCAGGTAGGCACGGTTTCCCGGACAAAGTTGTCTCGATCATGGTTCGCTGGCTGTAACAGGGAGGGCATCAATTCCGCCGACGATAAGCACGAATTAAGACGCCACCCGTGGTACTTTATTCGTCGATACAAAGTTCCTCCAAAGCTCGGCTCGGAGGAACAAGAGAACGGGAGTAAGGGAGGATGAGGGCGAGAGCGTTGCAGACGCAGCCGTAGAGTTTTCGCTTTATTTCACGGTCGTCTTCTCGATCGTGACAGCGTAGGAGGAAGGTTCAACCCCCCACCCCCTCGAGACTGGATTGACACTTTAATGAACGACAGAGAAAAAGAGAGAGGGAAAGAGACACTACTATCGGCTCTGTATCGATTGTCGCGAAAGCGAAAGCAACGAAGAATGAAGGGTGGCGTTTCGAAGAGCGGTGGACAAGGGGGTGAAGAAGGTGCGCAGGAAATCGAGCGACCCCCGAGAGGCGATAATGTCGAGTGCCACGCCGCGTAATTGCCTTCGTTTCGAGTCGACCTCCGCCGCTGCGAACCTCCGCCACCGAAGAGCAAAGACACCCCGTCCCATTCACTAAATGGAAGCCGGGGATAACCTCGGGGAAACTAACTTATTACGCCGGGAAAGAAAGGAATCGGCCCGGTTCCGAGGCCTCGCGAGGACTCGCTCGAACGGAACCGAAACCGGAGTTCTCGAGATAACGAACCGTGGAACCGTTCTACGCTGCTTTCGCCTTGGCGAATTCCAATTTAATCAGTCGACGGTAGGATCGTTGGTTCGTTGATTCCTTCGTTGGACTCGGACTTGACGAGTGTTGAGATTGTTCTGCTGTTGGCAAACTGTTCGTTTTACTATTACTATTTCAATTCGTAGAACTTAAATGCTTCGATTCGTAAAATTCCACCGCAATTCAAGCGGTGTGATCGACTGTGAATCTCTGCGCGCGAGATTTGGTAACGACGAACGTTGGAGTTCAGCAGCTCGACAGGCACAAGTTTTCACTGAGAGAATTCCGACACGAGTGTCGAGGAGAAAAATCCGAAAATTCGTTTCACCTTCCCACCAAACGCCACGAAGTCATCTGCGCGTAAAACTACAGCGCGAACGAAATCCAGCGAGTGAAACAACAAATCGTATCGGGCGTCGTTCGACTTTACGAGCCAGCATGGGCCGCTCGTACGCGCAACGTCCGATTGTTCGTTTGGCTTACAGCTCAGCAGGCTTAAGCTTCCTTACCGCGCCGCAGCGGTATCAAGAACGTCGAGCGTGTTCGTCCGTGATCCTTTCCTTCGTCGACTCGCACACTCGTGGAGAACGAGGCGGTCCGTCTCTCGAGAGGATTGCGGCTTCTCCACTCTTCCCTCTTCCTTCTTCCGCTCCTGTGTCCGTCGGTTCCTCACGTTCCACTCGAAACTCCCTAGACTCTCCTCTAGACGATCCTCTCCGACCGAGAAAAACAGAGGAAAAAGAGAGGAAACGCGAGAGACCGCTTTGGCGGCCAGGTCGCGTGCATTCATCCCGTGTAGCCCTGGTGTTTACCAGCCTGGCAGCGCAGCATCCTCGAAGAAACGTGCGTCCATCGATTCCAACTTTTCCAGCGAGAGAGACACGCGTCTGGTGTCTACGTCTGGTGTGTCACTGTAGCTGCCGGGCTCGATAAGTATCTGGTATCCGTGGCCAGGCGCGCGTATCCCTTCGTTCGTGAACGGTCAATAGCGAGGGCTGGTTGCTCTTTGGTATTCAACGTAACCCCAAGCGCGACCCGGAGGAGAGGAGGAGGTGCGCGTGGAAAAGCCGCGATGAAAGGGAGAGCCGCGCGGATGGACGAACGGATGAATGGAAGACGCGCACCGGATCACGTAACCGAGGATTACCGTACTGTGTTACTTATCTCGATTCCCCCGGCTACGCCGCGTTCCACGTACTTACTTACACCAACCGGCCGCCTCCTTGCTGCGCCTTTCAATGCGGCCACCACCGGCGTCTTTCTCTTCTCTTCTCTTCTCTTTTCTTCTCACCGAGGCAAGGCAACGCCACGAAACACTAACCCCCGTGCAGCTAGACGTGCAGTCTTGTACGTGAAGAATAGCTCCCCGGCTAAGTTCGCCAAAGACAACGCCCACTGTTAAAGAGATTGTAATCGGCACGAGTGGAACCATCGAATGATCTGCAGGTTCGCAGGAATTCGTCGGGATATCTCGCGAAATTTCAAGCTGCCACGAATCATTTTAGACTTGATTGCGACCACGTGGAAGGGAGATAATGGAGCTTTCAGTGAGAATCAAGGAAAGAAATACTTTGAGAAAAGAGAAAAAAAGAAAGAAAGAAAAATCTGCGAAAGTTGGAAAGAGATTCAAAGATTCAATACATGTTTTAAACCAGTGACCAAACACGTCGTTTGATGAAATCGATCGTCAATTCCACGACCCCTGAGACCTCCTTCTGGCCGATTCAATATACCGATTTCCCGAGGTCCGGTGCTCCGCAACAAAATCGAGGAGAGTACAAACAGCTGAAAGCGGAGGACAATGAGGCCGCGCCGCGAGGATCAATCGAAAAGAATCGAGGGCGCGCGGGAGGGTCGTCGTCAAAGAAGGTCGTCGAAATAAGCCTAGCGAAGCAGCCGGGGGATCATTATATGCACAAAAGAGGCAGTGTTCCGAGGAGGGTGGGGGGGGGGGGGGGGGGGGGGGGGGAGTTCGGAATTTTCCAAGAGTGGAAATCCGCAAGGAAGAAACGCTACGGTTGCAGAAAATCCCCGCGTGTTCCCCTCTTTCCATCTGTGCTCCGTCAGGGAAAGAATCTTCGGCTTCTCTTCTCGACGACGACGTAGGTTTCGGGAAAGAAATCGGAAGGACTTGAATCGATCGAGGAAAAGAGAGAGAGAGAGAGAGAGAGAGAGAGAGAGAGAGAGAGAGAGAGATAGGGACGGAAGCAACACTCGTCCAGTGCTCTCGCGGATTTCAATCCGCTCCGCGAGCGGACCAGTAGACGTTGTCGAAGCGATTTGTAAGCTGATTTTAATGTCGCGTTTACAGACCCCCTTGGGGAGTTTTCTCCACCTCCCACCACCCTTTGCCAGCGTCTAACAGTCGTCGCGCTAGTCGGCAGATTTTCGAGGGGTTGCAAATCCCCCGTTTCCTCCTCCTCGTTCTCCTCTTCCTCGAAACTTCGCGTCGTCACGTCTCGAAAAATTCTGTCGTTCCACCCCCGATGTTTTTCGCCTCGTCACCCAACTCGCCTCTCTTTCTCTCTCTCTCTCTCTCTCTCTCTTTTTTCTTTTTCATCTTGCCGATAATAAATCACGTTTCAGAGTGTTCTTGCTACAACGTCTCGTACAACGTTGCTGGGCCGGGGGTCATTAAGGGAAGAGAAAGGGTCATTAAGCGCGAGCCGGTAATGAATGCAGAACAGAAGGATTGATTCGTGGTGGCGGAAGGGCTAGGACCAACGCGGCGTAGGTCAGAAATTGTCCTCTCACTTCCGCTGGGCACGGCTAGTTTGCTAGTTCGCTCCACGGGAAGGATCCGCGTTAAGCTCGCGCCACCTGGACGGTAATGACGACGACATTAGGGGATCACCGGGGTTTATTAGACGCCGCCGCCTTTCCACGAGCCTCCCCCGAGGTAAATTGAATAATTTTTGCCGTCTACCGTTCTATGCCTCTGGAATTTTGATTAAGTAACACGTAAACGGGCATTACATTTGTGCAACAGTATCCAAAGTGAATTACTCGTCGGAATAGTTTGAGAAAAGATCTCTACCTAGTTTTCGTTTTCTTTCATTTAACTCAATATACATTTGTAACAAGTTGTTTCCACGTTTGCAATAACGTGTATTGTACATTAAATTCCTACTATCCTCCCGTGTCGTCCCTTTTAGTACCAAATATATACACGGACGTTATTAATTAACCGGATGCGACAGGATTCGTTCTTTGATATTCTTCATCGTCTAACTGCCACTTATTGACACATCGTTCGCCGCGAGAACGAATATCAAATTTTCACAGAGCCGCCCCGGAAAGTTAATATTCGCACTTTCGCGTCCGTTTTAATTAATCGTCGCGTAATTAAGCGTCAACTGGCAATATCATCAAACCAGCGTCGCAAGAGAGATTGTCGCGGAGCTTTTCAATTTCGCCTCTCAATGGAACGGTGAACACCCTCGCCTCGCCTCGCCGCGAGAAAGGGCAATAAGCGATAATATAACGTGTATCAGCGTATAGATTGTCGCCGTGGAATGTCAGCGATGCAAAGTGGCACCGATTCCGTTTCCAACCCCTCGGTTCTGACTCAGTGAACCCGCCGAGCGTTGTTACTACGTCCCTGTCGAGCGGGGACGTCCGCGCGGTTCGCTCGGTATCTCGAACGATGACTCGTTGGTCTTTAAAGGTCGTGCAACTCGTAAATTCTTATTGGTTTTCGTGGAATGAACGAGAGCCGCGCAAAGTAATGACAAACTGAGAGAAGCGGATTTTTACAGAAAGAGCCTCACGTTAGTAGAGAAGTAGAGAGATTCTTTTACTATCAGAGAAATTTTTTACGCGTATATCACGCATGTGCGTCGTATGAAGAATTTTCAAATTTCGTTATCAGTGAACCGAGACAGGTCTGCCGCAATTGTATTGTTAAAATTTGATATGAATATGAATGAATATGTCGATCTTAAATGTACAATAAAGCGGCCTGCAAAATATTTTGTGATTCTAATATACATCTTCAATGTTCCAATGCACGTAACATATTGGTAAAAAGTTTTTCGAAAAAGTGTTTAAATACTTTCGCGAACTGTTTGATAAAATTCAATTTCGCGATCAACGAACATTCGAGTTTGCTAGACATCCTGTAGCTGTTGGAAGTTAAAAATATTTCGTATAACACGGGCAATATATTCGCGAAATGTTTTCAAATATTTTCACGAACAAATATTTGAAAGATAAGCAAATAAATATCACGAAGAAAGGTAGGATACGTTCCAGAGATGAACCGTTCCACGATGCTCTCGAGACAGGTACTTTCCGAAAAATTAATCGCCCCCTGTTTTCCCACACAAATCATCCGAGTTATCTGCGATTAATCGCTGTCTCACCCTCATTTCTTCGTGGCTGATTTCCAAATCACACGGACACACGCGGCCGAAACCAGGTGCTGATAAATTGTAGCGAAACGAAGTTGCACCAGTGGCGGCTGAATCGGTTTTTCCTCGAATATCTGCTGATTTAAAAGGATGTTTAATTTGACAGTTATTCAATTACGGTTATCTGAGATCTGGTGTTTCGCGTGTCGCGAACGCGCTCGCCTCTCCTTCCCTCTCCTTGAAAGAAGTTAAATTGGCTTCTCCACGCTCGTCAGTCACTTTCCCTCGCCCTTTCGTCGTTTCACTTTCCTCTATGTTTTCCTTCGTTCTTCTTCTTCTTCTTCTTCTTCTTCTTTCTTTTTCTTCCCCCTTTTTTCGTTACCGATGCTCAGACGCCGTGAAGAGATAGAAAATAATTTCACCCGCACGCGATTCATCGTTCCACGGAAAAATCTCCAAGCAGGGGGAAACCATCCTCCTGCTCGCCCGAACCTTTTATTTTATTTTCGTTTCTCGTTGCTCATGAAACAAGTCGCGAATGGTTTCTGTAAATATGATCGAATATCTGGCCGGATTACATCAGGTCGCAAGAGGGAATCCAATATTCCTGAGTGGATTATCTAATTGGCAAAGTGTTGTTCCTCGGTGGTACGAGGATAATGGAGATTGCTCCTCTGAAGTAGATTAGAGCAGAAATGAAAAAATATTGCGTTTACCAATTGCACTGTCTGATTTCCGTCGATGCGTATTTTCTCCACAGAGAAGGGCTTTGCCGCGACAAAATACAACAGCGATTGGCAAAATTTTCATTCGTCGAAACTGAATTGTAGCATCTAAAATTGAAACGTGCCGCATCTTCCGAAGTAAACATTCCAATGAAGCCAAATTTCGTCTCGAACCGTTCCTCGATAATCGCCAAAGCTGAATTATAGTATCTAAAATTAAAATAAAATGCTGCGTTCTTCGCGAAATAAAAATTCCAATGAAGCCAAGTTTCCTCGAAACGTTCCAATCGTTCTATCAACTCCCCAAGTCCATCGTAAAACCGAGCAATTCGTCGAACAACCACGAGCACGAGCATCGATCTCACGGAACCGGCAAGGAGGGCGGCAAGCAACTTCCTGTCTTTCGTCGAACGGGCCATAGAATCTTCCAGAAAAACGCGCCCTTAATGGACGCTTTATTTCGTCGGCTGCTCGACCGTGCGGCTTCCACGGTGACAGACCGTGTATCATCTCCGTCGATCGCATCCCGCTGCCATCAGTCACTTGTACGATTCCCGCGGCTCGTTGCAGAAAGGCACGTGGCCTTCGTGGATCGTAGCTTCCGGCACGGGCTGCTCCGTTTCCCCCCCGAAACAAAGCTCGATAGTAGATCGACCGGGTCGAAGAGAGGAAAAAGAGGGGAGGGGTTTCCTCGAACCGACAGCGGGGGCGGCAGGTTCACTTCGCCGCCACTTTGTGAGCCATCGTCGAGGCGTACTTCCTGACTGAGTCATAGATCAACTCATCCCCAGCGCCAACAACCGCGGAAGGGATGAAACGAGCACCTACCCTCTTCTCTCTACCCTGTCTCTGTGTATTCTACGTATTACGCGGCGCGCGCGGGACTTAAATTTCAGTTTATTGAGAATTTCGTATTGGTGTCCGATGACCGGGGGTATCGATACGTGTGTTCCACGCACCTGGGGCTGAGTTTACGAGGCTTGATCTTTGCGAAGAGGATGTTCATTACAGAGAAATTAGGGAGCAGGGTTGTTGAATTTTTGCCAGCGTGAAATGTTGCTTAAAGTCTGTACGCTTAAATTCTGTTCTAGCGTATTTTGTTATTAAAGTACAGTGTATTTTGTACAACATCTCTATCTGTATTTTGTTAAATATTGCACGCTCGACGTTGAGAAGATTTCTCAGAAAAATATCGAGACCTCGTTGAACGAATAGCCGAGTGCCACGACAATGACAGTGAGTTGAATAACCAGAGAACTCGTCAAATATTCCACGAGATTAAACTTTTTTTAATAAATTCACAGGATATTTGGGTATTTTTAATACGCTGCGATTCCAACTGGCGAGCATGAAACGATGCACGGTGGCAAGTTGATAGACTGCACGCTGTGTATCCACGTTTTCCCAACGGACGTCTACGTCGTCGTCGACGACGCCGTTGTCCCTTCGTGCCTGCCGGAGGATATTGATTTCCTCGAAGGTCAGTTTCCCATGGCTGGCTATATCTTCTGATTTACGCTGGGTCGAGGCCGCACCTGACTCCGAAAGTCAGGTGCTAGACGACAGACCGTTTCCAAAGTAGATGGGAGGACGATAGCGTGCCCTGGACGGCGACCGTTTTGATAAATCGCTATGATAATTGAATCTCGTCGGTAGATCCACATCTCGAGGAGATATTTCGTACCCTTTTGGATCATGCTCCGGGTCGAAATTGTACATGGTGGATAGAAGAGTTTCGTAGATGAATTCGACGCCTTCGATTTGCTTGGAAATACCTGTCGCAAAGTTGACCCTACATTTCAAGGTCAAAATTTCTTTTTCCAAATGCAAATGACAATTACACGCGAATCTATGAAAATATTTGTTTTTCTGAAAGTACTCTTGCAACCGTTTTACGTGCAAGCGGATTACAATAAACAGACGGTTGAATCTCTATACAAATCGATATCCCAGATGAAATTTATTTCACCCTCTAAATGTTATCGCGAGTACGTTGGACCGAAAAACGTAACAATGTCCATCGTAATGTCAATGACGTAGAAATACAAATATAATATGACAGTTGCACGAGTTTATGAAAATATTTGTTTTTTAAAGTATTCCTGCATCCATTTTACACACGGTATTGTTGCTTCGCTGGTCACTCGTTCCCGTGCTCGATGCAAGCAATGAATTATAATAAACAGACTGTTGGATCTCTATACAAATTGATATCCCAGATGAAATTTATTTCACCCTCTAAATATTATCGCGAACACACCGGGCCGAAAACGTAACAATGTTCGTCGTAATGTCAATGACAAATTGTCCAACGATAATTATTTCAACTCGTAGCGTCAAAAGCCTTCGCCAACAATATATGCATACACATACACGTCGGTTCGACGGTTCGACGTCGGTTATCAAGCACCTCCAGTTATAATAATTGTAATAAAATCGTCCGACCCGCGGCGCACGAGCAAGGAAATGCAACATTTCACGTGAAATTAGACGCGCCGACGACGCATGACAGGATAAAATATCTAACGCATCGACGTTTCGGGGCGGGCAACAACATTCGATTATGTCGCGCCGTCGGACCGTCAATGGCAGACAGCAATTACAGCAAACTCGCGGAGGCGAGTTTCTCGTTTCGTGAAAAATCCGGCTGTGTCCGCCCGGTGACACGTCGCGGGCAAATATTTGGCAGAAAATCCATAGGCTGCCGGCAAACATTTATCGGGGGAGGAGGGTGGGAAGGGGGGGAGGGCCGCGAACCGCCGCACAATGAGCGAATTACCGAATAAAATTTCGCCGGTACGTACGTACGTACGTACGAGCGCGATTTTTAACGCGGCCACGCTGCGACGCGCCCGTGATCGAAGGTAAATAAAGAACCGGCCACTCGGCTCGCTGCAAATTGGAGAAATGTTATTGATTTCGCGCTCGTCAACGTGCCAGGGCTCGGCCACCTCCCAGCCCCTCTGTCGCAGTCCAATCTACGTATTAAAACAGAACAATTGCCGCGGCCTCAGCGAAATGACGTTTCATGATTTTGCGCCCCGGCTCTCTGTTTGTTTGTCAAATATGCGCGCGCGCGCGCACGCGAACCGCAAAGAAATAGCCGTGAAATATTCGCGCCTGATTGTTTCATTACTTTTATGCAATTTTATTGTCCGCGCGTGGCGCGTTACGTCACGCCCGGTGTACATTCCCGCGCAAAAATTTGCAGCGCGTTAAAAATTGAAATTCGAAAGGAGCTGTCCGATCTCGTCCAACGTTTCAGTCTTGTCACCGACTCGGTGCCTGAAACTTTAGATCGATCGCGTTCGCAGGTCACAGTCGTGACTTCCTGGTTTTTCGGTGATCATTCTCACGATTACGATTAACGAGCGTGAGATATTTAATATCGGCGCGCTAAATACGCTTGCAATTTCGTTTTCAGATTGATTTCGAATTTGTCCAATATAACCTCGCGTTACAGCGAAACACTGTGAAATAATAATAATGAAATCTCGATTATTATTATGAATTTCGATTGTTGCGCCGGTAATTGCGTCCAAAGGGAAACGATTTCAACTGTCCCAAGTATTGATCAGAGCGATCGGAACCATTTGGTCATTTCAAACCGCGTACGGACAAGTCATAGTATATATCTCTGACCTTTTATTCCCTACTCCGAGGGTCTTCTTCAGCCGCTGAAAGTGAAACGTCGCCGGTTTTATGGCACTCGAAGCCTCCGCCACGTGTGACCGTAAACCACCGAGAGTCTTGACCTCTTGAAAATAAAACACACTCACCTCCGCCGCGTGCTCATTCAGAAGATCGATCAGAGCGCGATCCGAGCGCAGCCTCTCTCGTTTAACACTCCTCGAAATCGTCTGCGACCGATAGCAGCCTCGAGTGTCTACATCCGCGAACACGCAGGCCAGACTTTCGTTCGTTCCCCGAACGAGGAACAGGCAACAACGAATCACCATCCGGTATCTTCATCCGAAACATCCACTCAAGGTGTCCAATTATTAGCAGTGTACACGGCCAATGGAGAGAGAGAGAGAGAGAGAGAGAGAAAGAGGCAGGCTCACGTCGTTACTAAACCGGTGCGGCGGCCGTTTTATTGCGATACGCCAACCTAATTTTAGTCGGCTTTATTTTCGGTTTGCATTTGAACGCGCAATCCCGAGTATCCATCCGCTGGTCGCCTCGAAAGCCTCCTTCTCAGCCAGACGCTGAGCGAGAGAGGAGAACGGAGGCGCAACGATATTCGGAGTTGCGAACCGACACGTGTTCCGTACTCGCGTATGGCCGGCCTTTCTCCTCAGATCTCAACGCTACGGGGACGCTTACGTTGTCAAACACATGGCGTTTTCGTGCTCGCGGTGTTGCTCATGGGTCAGAAGAGCGGGCTCCTTTAATCTTCGCCAGCCATTCTACACCGCGTTTTTCTATTCCGGTGGAGTTGATCGTCAACCATCGCGTACGACGCGCGGCCTTCGATTCGTGGTATACCGACCCCGTTCCTGGAAACGTCGTTAACGTGCAAGGGTATAATTAGAAAATTATACCACACGACTTTTACGAAACTTTTGTTACGGAACGAGACGAGACAAGGAATGTTGCAACGTTGGATTTCGTCTTTTAACACTAGAACCACAAAAGTGGTCAAGATGATTATCTTATAATTCTCTATTAACTTATAATTTGTATTGGATATTTCATAGACGTTAAACGGCGTATTTTTAAAGATGTAAGCAATTTTTCGTAAAACACAAATAAAAGCTTGTATTGTATACTATATTATTCTCTATTTTTTGGACTTGAGTATCTTCGATGGAAATTTTATTTTTTAATCGTCGATAGTTCTAGTGTTAAGGGGCTTTATTTTATTTTATTTTTATATGTATATTGTTTGTATGGCAAATTGAAGAGAGGGAGAAAGGAGCGTAGAATAAGTGTTCAGAAGATTACTATTACTGAATTACAATTAACATTAGCACTGAACTAATATTGTCAGACCTGATTGCTCATCCAATATTGGCTAAAAACGATGGATCCTTTCTGCCACACTTATATATCCTTTTAGATTCATACTGTGACTACCTTAGAACGACTCACGTATGACTAATTCTTAACAATGTACAGTCGAGGCTCCTATAAATTCGTAGAGAATAATAATGTTTTCAATAGTTTCTTCGAACGACGAGTAATTTTGGGTGAATTTTTGAAGATAGTAGCAGAGGATAGATTGGAAAGTTGCGAACAGAAATGAAGTTGAAGTTTCACGAAGGAGTTCTTTTCTTCCTGGTTTGGAGTAGTTGAGCAATTTGTATGTCGAGATCTTAATTTGAGGTAACTGGGAAAGACCTGGAGCGCGTGCTCTTTTAATATCTGACACGTATTCTCTGCATTTTGCAGTAATTGATATTCTTCTTGGATTCCCTTTTTTGAAACAATCGACACGTGTGTACAATTTGAAACAACTGGGACGTGGATTTTGCATTTTAGAGTAATTGAAACCTACATTTTCCTGTCTGTAACATCTGAAACGTGCGTTTCGCGTTTTGTTGGAACGAACGTACTGCGTTTTGAAATAATTAGAACGCACGTTCTACTTTCCGCGAGTAACGCAGAACTTTTGAAACAACCGGCTTCGCCGTGATACCGTTACAAAAGCGAATTGGAAAAATGACACGTGATTATAATCTGAGAATCGTGAAAATTCGGAATGACCGTCGCACAACCTGACTTTTTAAAGAAATTTGTAATTTATTATTGTCAAAAAAATTACTCGTTCGTTCGCACCTAATATATACCAAAAATTATACAAAAAATTTACTTTATTTAATCGCCCTATTTCATTGACATAAGTTATTATTATATACGCTATATAGGCGAAAGTTGCGCGAGACATTTTTCTAATCAACCGCGGCGAATTGAAAATGAACGTGAACAGCGCGCATTACGATCCGTTCTGCAGTAATTTATCGTCGCGCAGGTTGCACTTTCTGTCTAGCTGCCGATCAACTGTTACACGTGACGCGATCAATCATCGTTAATCTGCTCGTTTTCTAACGCATCTAACGCAATGGACTAGCAAAATGTTTATCGTACGTGCGAATAATTTCACACGAATATACGTGAATATTACTCACAATCGGTATTTGAACAGTCGTGAATATTTTGAGATTTCTAAGTCCAAATAGAATCGCTAAAAAAAAAAAAAAAACTGCAGAATCTCGCAAGGTTTCGCTCGCCGAAGAAGTTCGAGTTCTTCTCGAACAGAAATGTCAATGACTCCGGCCAACTTTATTCATTCATCAAACGGCGAAGACTTACGACACACGCTCGCGCACGTCGCATAGAAACTCAAGTAGCCTGGCCCTAGCCAGTAGCTCCTCACTTGAATCACTTTCTATTCACGTCGTTACGCAATCGATGCAACGAGATCTTGCGCAATACAACCAACATTTCAGCTTTCTGCCAAAGGAAGTCACATCTCACCTCTCCCCTCCTCTAGCGACCTACGACCTCAACGAGTTGAATCTCCGATGCTGGCGCTCTCTTATCCAATCGTCATATTGTTACGCGAAACGTTCGTCTTCTAATTAAAAACGTCAGGACCGAAGGAAAGCCCCGTGGCGTGGGTTTGGGTTGGAAAGTTTCGCGGAGGAGACAGTTTGACTCGACGAGTTGCACCGTCGCGGGATTCCGCAGCCCCAAGCGAGTAACTTCGCCGCGGAAAAGAGCGACACGCTCGTTCACCGTCACGGAGGAGAAAGCATTGTCGTCGGCAGCGTGCACCGTGGCGACGATCAATTAAGCGCATCCCGTAAAGTGCTAAGACGTTTATGGCCGACATCTTATTATACCCTGGCGCAGCCCTCCCCCACCGTGGGGGGGCTGGTTGCGACCGAATCCGCCTCTTGCGCGACTCTCTAGCGACCGAGAGAGCACCCGCCGTAGAAAACGGAACCGTGAAGCCCCATCGAAGCACCGACGTCTCCAGCCGGATGTCTTACAAGATTCGTTTAAGGTAGTTTCGACACGGGTAGCTCGATAACCGGTAGCTCTGTCGAATTAATTGCCGGGAGACGCTGTTCAACTAGGTTTCCCTCCCTTATAAATTGAATATTCGGCGGCTTTCAGATTGTGGCCAGGCGAAAAGACGGAAAGTTGGAAAGTAGGTGTAGGAGTTACGAGTTGTTCGAAGATAAGCGGCGTCGTCTGACTCTACGTCCTTTGTTCTTTCGGTGTCTCTTGTTGTTGTATTTCATTTTATATTAGTAATAAATATAAATTTATTGGTAATAAAGTAGTAATATTTATATTTTATTTTATATTAATATTAGTAAAACTGTAAAACTGGACGTATTTCTCATTTACGTGATTCAAGGATGCAAAAAATTGGGAACTTCGACGTCTGATACTACTATGGTAGATAGGCACGTGTCGATATGTATATTTTCGAAACTCAAATTCATAGAATTTACGTGAAACGAGTAGTCCAGAGTGGTTAAGATAGAGCGGTAGAAGTGGAAGTGAATGGTACTTAGACTAGAGTTCCAGAGTTTAGAAACTTCAAGTGTCTGAGCAAAGAGCGTCTAAATCGAGTACTTGAGACCATCGTGTGAACGAAAGGTGCACGAGTTACTGAGTTTTAAGGTGAACGTGTCTGATTTTAAGAAAGCGAGAAGATGATTTCGAGTCTGATAAAAATCGTAAGAATTTACATATCCGTTCGTGATCCGACTGTTCGTAAATTATTTGCTACGTCGAAGACGAGTATTCCTCGTTAGAAAGGGCAGATTCTCAACGAATCGGCGATTCACTCAAGACAAGAAAGAAAACCGCGAAACCTCGAAAATTTCCCGTTTAGCAGAGAGCTAGCGTAATTTATACGCTCGTCCCACGAATTCATTCCTACCGTTCCGCTTCGAACGACGAAGAAACAAAAAGACTCTTAGTCCAATTCCAGACAGCTCAATTAGTCAGAGAAGGCTTCGCAGGACTAGCTCTTTCTGCGCAAACGAGCTCTCCGGAAACACGCTCGAAACGAGTCCAATTTGCATCTTCGCGTCTAGCAATAAACGCCGGACGGATCGTTAATCAAATGAGCTGGCACGCGAGGGTGGAAAAGGGAGGCGATCCTCCTCGAGACAATGTGCACGAGTACACACGCGCCTGGGAGAAAGAGAGCAAACTGGCTCTCGCCAGTGCGAGCCACTTATCCGACGACCGCCGTAAATCAGGCCCGAAATAAATGAAACGGGGCCACGGTTTCACCCTGGAATTTGCGTCCAGGTAACGTCCAGTCACGTCCCGACGTCCCATTCTTGCCAGGTTGTGTTAAAGCCTGCCAAAATTCCACCCCAGCTGAAATTGAAGCTCGACGACCAGAGACAGAGAGAATGGCGGAACGACTAAACTACTGGCTAACTGACTTTCTGCCTCTGCGAGTAAAAGCATTGCAAGCTTTCCTCGTCCAGTTTATTCCCGCTTGGCACACACGCGGTGGTTCAATCTTACGAAACGGAGAATATCACGTTGGTTCGTGAGTGATTAGAAATTGTAGACTTTTGGTCGAATTACGAAAGTATTAACCTCTTGCGCCGGAATAACGTGCCAATTGTTTTCTCACAAAATTGCAACATTTTCTCAGTTTTAAGTACATTTAAATAAATAATAAAATTTACTACGTATCAATAATTTCTATCCAGTGATATCGTATCGACGAGCTTAGGAAGAAAGCGACGAATTATTGTTATACGGTTTGGTCACTCGTTATGGTCCGCAATCAGTTGCCAGCGCAGGTGGTTAAGGTGCAAACGACGGAACAAAAGTTTCGATGAAACTCGCTGAAAGAATGTCTAAGAATAATAAACGTAGCCGACCGACTCATCGAAGGTGAAATGAAATTCTGATAAAGATTCGCTGAAAAGAGAATCTTGAAGTTGTTCGCGAACGACTGCAAGCGATTAGGAGAAAACTTAATAAACGTGAAATACGTCGCTCCGATGTCAGGATCGAGGTGTTAATCCGAGGGTAGAAAGATATCGCCCGTGGTGTTCGCGCTTAATGCAACGACGACGCGAACAGCCACGCAAAACTGTTAATTAAAGTTAATGCATGCAACCCAGCGCCTATTATCGCGACGCCACGCCAGCTGGTCTACGAACGAACCATCGACGTGCTCACTCGCCTCTGCGCCGCTTCCACTGGCCAATTCAGCCCTTTTCTTCTCTTTTTATTCCTTTCTTCTCCCGACGTTGGCAGTTCTTGCGCGAATTTAATCGGGAAGGGGGGGAAAAGGAGGGGTGGGGCACGCGCGCGACTGGACTGCGTGCCCTCCGGATAGAAACTTAATCTTCTCCGGCGAGCGTTCTTGCGTTCGAGAGCGGCTTCCAACGGCGCTGCTTCGTCAGGCACTGTTTATTGTGTGAGTCACAATACGCCTGTAACGCGTGCGTAGACGCGAGCGGTATAATGTGCGGCGGCCGATTTGATGAAGCAGATATTTGGCACGGTGTAGGCTTAGAAGGGGTGGTTTCGTCGGCGAGGGTTTGCAAATTGAAGTTTGATATCGGGCTACACGACAGCATAATTACGAAGACACCAGACGAGTCATCGTAAGGTTATGGAAAGACTCTGACGACGAGGGTTTCGCACTGAAGCAAAAGTAAAAAAAGATTCTTCGTGGTAAACGTCGCGCGTTGGAAAGATGTTTCAAGACGAGCATCGTGTCTTTTTTTTTTTTTTTTTTTTTTGGAAATTCAGTTTGGCGTCTAATTAATCGAACTTCTGCCATGATATCTTCCGGATCTTTTAAGAAGAATAGAGTTGAATAAAAAATTGAATCCTTGTCGACTGGTCGATCCTCTCTCGCAATGCGCTGATATATTACGAGAGACGATGCCAATTCGATCGAACGGTGGCAAGCAACGGGAACCTTATTGAATCCATTCGAGAAGACGTATCCCTCACGACAGTTCCCATCTCCTTCCCATTAACCGCGTCGCTAGTAACACGTTACTCATACGATTTCCTTCGAGGACTCCCCTCGGTGGTCAGACAGTAATTCACTGCCTGGATTCGATCTTTCGCCATCGATTGACTCGTGCCATTCATGTAACGTCTAACAATATTTTTCTTTTTTTTTACATTCTCACGTGTTACTTTATATTTGTCTTATTATATTATCTCATCATTGTTTCGCTATCAGGCAATCTTCTATCTGTCCCACTATAATTTGTATACTGTATATTATTTTCTGAACCTTTGTACCTTCTTTATCATTCCACTTTTCCGCCATTGTCTTACTAAAATTCTTTCTCACATCAATCACTGATCCCCGTTTCCTTGCAAATTCCGTGAAAATTCTAATTCGTAATGTTCCAACATTATCTTCCCAATTTTAGTATAACTGAAGCTAAGATTATTGAACTAAAAAAAGAAGCTTTCTTTAATAATCATCCATAAATTATATATGTATATTGGAACTTTTACTAGAAAAGATAAAATTGCATAAATAAATTCAAAATAATTAATATATGCAACATTCAGTATTTCTAAAATATAAAAATTTAATCTGTTAAATAAACTTAATAAATTAAATAATAAATACAATAATCGTTAATAAAAATACCAAAGTATAAAATGTCAAATAAAATGAAGAATTAAAACCATAAAATTCACCATATCCTCACTTTATGATTATATAAAAAATTACTAATAAACTGGATTCAAATATAAAATGAAATAGTATTATATATATAAATTTATTGAAGAAAAAAAATTATTTTAAATTAAATAGCTCCGAAAATTTCCCGTTCTTTCTCTCGCGGGCCGAATGAAAAATGCAACTGCACAGGGTTGAAGTACGTTCACCCCAGGTACGATCTGTGCAGGTTCTTTGTCGCGGTTTCAGGCGTAAATCACGGGAGAAACGGAAGAGACACTAGCCGCGAACAACAACAGCCGCTGCTGCAACGATCGAGCAAACGCTGCCGGGGCGATAGCGATGGCGAGGACGTACCTTACGCGAGAGTCTGCTTCTCGTCCCGTACGATACGATCTATTTCTCGAGTATAATAACACCATTATTCCGGGCGGCGCGTGTTCCCTCGTCGCCTGGCCGCGGCGACGCTTTCACCGAAACGCGGCCGATTAACGAGCGGCGCTCGGCTATCCGCCGGAAACCGCCGGATAACGGCCGCTGTATTTCGCGGACCTAAGTGTTTGGAAGCGTGCATGGAATTCGGAAATTGTTCCCGTCCTGTTTCAGCCGCCTGGAACACCGTTCGCGTGTTATTAAAATGGAAAATCTATCGTCCGAACGGGGAGGGATCTCTTTTTTAAATTGGCAAACTTCGTCATCGGGAATGGAACCTTTACAATGGAGGGACGATTTACATGTTATTGGACGGAGGATCTACGATTTCACGAGACTCCCTTTCGAAGAGTCTCTCTTTACGTCGGGAAATGAAACGCGAAAGTCGATTCGCACGTTGCTGGATGGAGAATCTACGATTTAACGAGAATATCTCTTTCGAAGGATTTCTTTCTAGATTGGAAAACTTTGTCTTTGAGAAACGGTGTCCCAAGGATGATTCACATTGTCGTCAAACGGACAGTCCACGATTCAACGAGAATTGGCAAACTTTGAGACGGCATATTTCTCACACACGCGAGAGAGCCGATATTTCGTTCAAACAAAATTGCCGAACTCTTAAAGCCGCTCCGTACTCTTGATTTATTTTTCACGAAGTATCCTTGCTCCTTGGTTGCTCCACGGTGTCCTGTGTGTATTCAAGTGATATAAGTTAAACAAGCCAGAGCGAATCGGATCAGACGAACTACCCCCTCGAGTAATTACTCGAGTTAAAAATTTCCCCGGGATCTGAAAACTACGAAACGAGATCAATTCCTGACCCGATTATCGCCAATTTCGTCGCGGCTTATACAAAGGAATCCACGTAGCCGTTAGTTGGAGGAACATTAAGCCGGTCGATAAGCGCGTTACGAGCAAGAGAGAGTATGGTAGCCAATCGAGTTAACATCCCGGTCATCCGTCGCGTAGCCTGAGTTCCGGCGACAGCGGAGACGCGGAAACTCCCCGTCGTTCCGCTCCAGCACCAATTGAATTAAAAGTTTCGCGGCCGGCCATGGCTGTCCGCCGTGCTGAAGGCGAATGCACACCGGCTCAGTCAGCATTTTAATAGGCTATTTCAGTCAGCGTTTTAACGCCGCGCGTATGTGGCAAAACTCGCGATAGCCGCCGGCCAGCGCCGCTCGTTCGATGACGATATTTCCTTCGTTATCGTCTCGAAACGTTATATACGCGTTGACAATCCCGGTGGCGCGTTACGCGCGAATAGTAGAATTTCGTTGTGGCGTGAACGAATTTTGTCCCTCTTCCGTCGTTAAGAAATTAAGCGAAAAATTTATCTAGATTTCTATTGTAATTTATATCTATATTTATAATAGTTACAATACATTTATGCTTAGAATTTGTAATGACATTACGACTGTTTTTATACAACATTTACACTGTATATAATAATTTATATTTATATTTATAATTGTTCATTTATATTTCGATATGTTTGCACATCTTCTCGATTTATTCACCCGCGTCGTTGTAACCTCCCGATGAAAACTTGCAATAAATCCACCATTCGTTCGTTTACATTTCGCATTTGTTCATTTACACTGTTTATTTATTTGTTTACCTTCTCTCCCGCGATACTGTTTGTCTACATCCTCAATTTATTTATCTACATTACACCGATCCCCCAAGCTACCACAAGCTCAACGAAACCACCGCAGCTACAAAAACGACCGAGTATCTTCGATCCAAGTTGGCCCATCCCGCCGACTCCAATCCAAACACTATAAAGATTCCTCTACGACGTTCCCTAAAAATACCATCGTACGAAACATACACGTTGCCAGTTCATAAAGAGAACCGATGCTACCAGCCCGTGCCACGTTCGCCTCTTCACGCTAATTTCCGCCCGAGGAATAACAAAGTGCAGGCTTCCTCTCTCCAGTTTATCGCGTTCTCTGTTCTCCGGCTGGTCTCGGCGTCTGGAACGCGCACGGCCGCGTACCTGGCGCGTTATCGTCGCGGCGCGTTATCGTCGCGGCGCTCACGCACACACGCTCCCTCCAGATGAAAAAGAAGAGGGCTGCAGAGGAACGCGCGCGCCGTCTGTTCCCTTCGAAGAAGCCGGTTCCGTTGCCGGTCGTGGAACACAGAACGCGCGGCTCGATAACCGCTTATCGATTTCGCGGTTGCCTCGAATGCGGTCGAGCAATCTGACGAGCGCGAGGCATGCGCCGGCTACCAGAGCCGAACTCGATAACGTCCGCTTCGAAACTCGTCGGCGCGAGTGCCACGGGACGATGGAACGTCCGCTTCTGCCCGCCTCCGGAAGCGCGAGCGAACGAGCGTACCACGCGTGTACGTGGATCACCGCGGATTCTGTTGCTGCTGTTCCGCCGCCAGCACGACGCATTCGTTGGATTCTGTCGGCCGATCGCCTCGAGTTCCCCTCGGTCGTTTCGTTCGCGTCAGCCGCGCTACCGACGGTTTTAGACTGACCCGAAAGCTCAGAATCCCCTCAGAAGCAACTTCGCTACGTTCGGAATGGTGGCCGGAGACCCGGCGAACACGCGATTCGACTTTGACCGTATCGGGGGAGATGTCATTTCGAATTTTGCCACACGCACGAGGAAAATTTCATTTAGTGCCACGAGCTATTTCAAAAATTAGCTAGCATTTATGCAACTGCGAGGAATGCCAAGCAACACGGGTTGATGAAGTAAAAATTGCCCGTTTATGCACGTGATTTAAGTTTGATTGAAGAGAAAGTAATTAAAATGGAAAGGAAGCTTCAATGTAACTGGCGACTATAATCGAAACCGCATCGTGCAGGGTGGAAAGGAAAATTCGTCGGTGGCTATCATAAATGAATTCCACAATTTCATTTGATGAAAATACGTGTAAAAAACATCAACATTTTTTTGTAGCTTCATTGTATTCTACTTACCACGAAACTTTCTCAAGGAACCATAGGTCGCAGCCTAGTAATCATTTAACACAGCGACTTTATGATTCTGAACGCGTGGATGTCTATTCTTCGTATTCAGGTTTCATTAACATTTATTATAGTTGTAGCATCAGTGTGACTCTAAATAGCCAAATGATAAAACCAACTGTTAACATTATTCGAGATACAAACGTTACAACCATAAAGTCATTGTTGGAACACACGCATCCGCAGTGTTAAATGGTTAAGAAACTTTTTTACCATTTTTTGCGGCCTGCGGTGTCTTGGAAAAGTTTTATCTTCGTGACGAGTAGAATACAATCCAAAAAAAAAAAAAAAAAATTTTTGACCTTGAAATTCAAGATCAGGATCGAAGATGTAGAATTCATGGGTAAACTTTTCTTTCCATCCTGTACATCGAGTATCGCGACCAAAACGCTGTAGCCACTACTCGACACGAAATAATCTAAACAGCGCGATCTCGCTGCTTGGCGCACGAAGCAAAACGAACCACGTTTTACGAGTTGACAATTTGCAAATCAGAAATTACGCCGTTTATGGAATGGCGCGTGTTTAGTGTGTTGCAGCGAGAACTATAATATTTATAACAGCGTGGCCAACGGTAAAGCAAGAAATGTGGCCTGAGAGATAGCCGGGGCGAGTTTGTTAACATGCAGATAGAACCACCTTTAAAGTGGTTCCAGCGATTGAAACCGAGGCAGGCAAGCTCTCCAGCGTCGGTGACACAAAGTAGCGTGTATCCACTAGAGATGCAGCTACGTGGTCCGGCATTCCTCCAACCGCTTCGCTCGCTACCGCCAACCGATTACCGGAAATATATTATCCTTCCCACGAACCATTAAGTAAGAGGGCCAATAAAGATACAGCCGGCGAAAGTGCTGTAACGCTCGTAGATACGTTATCGTAACTTCGGCGACGTTGGTGCAGCAACGAGGACATTGACGAGCAGTTACAGCTTCATAAAATGTCCAACGATCATCCTGCCGGCCAAAAGCCGCGTATCGATAAAGACTGTCCTTGCTACGCGAGGACACCATTGACGTTTCTCTTGGACCAAAAAAATTGCATATTCCCTTGCTGCTCTCTGTAGAAAGATTCCACCGAATGGAAGAAAACATATTGGATGGTCGTTCGTGAAAGTCAAGAATATGTTCTCCTATGGGAGACTTTACTGTCACGTGCGTGATTTTTATAAATGTACAGGAAATATAAAATGGGAGCATTATTCTAACTTTTTACAAATAAAGGATCAGTAGAGAATTAATTGATAGTAAATTAATGCAAGACTATTTATGCCGCATTTATTTTTCAAGCTCAGTTCGGCGAGCTTTTCGAGGCACTTTATAAATAATTGAGAAAATAATCCAGAATAGAGAATAGAGAATGTAATATTGAAGATTTTTTTTTTTTTGCTATTGGAAACTTTAATTCTTTTACGTGAAACTTTAATTATTTTTATAAACGAACAGTAAATATAAAATGAGTACGTTGCGTTTATTTTTCAAGCTTGCTATCCCTTCCAAAGATACTTTATAAATAATTGAGAAAATAATCCAGAATAGAGAACAGGGAATACAATATTAAAGAACAACTGTCAGAGTTAATACTAAAATAACTAACACCAAGTCTAACATTCGATCTCTCATTTTCTATTCATCATACTTGCAAAATGTTAATTATATATGAACCGTCGATAAAAGAGAACATGATCTACAAACGTTTGTAATCTACAAAATTAAACCGTGGTCTCTGTTCCAATTTACTCGGAAACAGACGTTTCAAGGACCAGGAAACTTATCGGGGGTTCGTCATCTCGCACGTCCAGCAGCAAGGGTCAGTGGTCGAAACAAGAGAAGCGCGCGGTTCGTCCAGTCATTACGGCTAATAAGCCCCGAAGCCTTAAATAACGTCACACCATCGCCGCAGATGACAGTTATGACAGGCAGGATCCATTGTTTTCCCCGTACTAGTAATTATTGGACTCGCTGGCCGCGTTACGCGACTCGCAGACCCTAGAGAAAGAGAGAGAGAGAGAGAGAGAGAGAGAGAGAGAGAGAGAGAGAAACACAAGGACAGAGTGACAGAGATAGCGTACCTATCCACGGTATTTCAACTCATGGCAGAGTGGCAGACAAGGACGGACGCAGAGGAGGTATGGGTACACTTCATGCGCCATTTAGAAGGGTAATGAAAAGACCGGCGTCGGATATGACGAGGGAGAGTAATTGCGTGTACAACGCGCGAGGACGCGTTCTCCTCGTCCTTCTTGGCAGCCACCGACTGAGCGAGCCTTCCCGACGACGTTCAGGCTATCCATCCACGTCCTTTCGCTTATCCGCCGGTTGCCTCATTGACATGGGCCTCCGGACGACACCGTCGTCTACTCTAATTTCATCGTTGGACCGTTTGGCATCCATGGACGGATAGCGTGGATAGTGGAGCGGACCACGTCGCTCCGTTTGATCCCTCGTTCGCGTTACCCAGACGCCTAGGAATGCTCGGACGCGACGTAGCCGCTGCATTTAACGTTCACCATCGACGATGGAACGTCGCAGACGTTTACTGATACCGAGCGCGGACTCCTGAAACGGACGCCGGAATTTTAACTCACCATCCCCCCGCCCTCCTCCCCTTCTTCCACCTACACGCCCTCCATCGTCGATCTAAATTGGATTCTATGATAATTTTAGCGTGGAACTCGATTAGCAACTCGGCAAGTATTCTCGGGTATTTATAGTCGTCGCAAATGTATAAATATCCACGTAATGTTGAAACCGATGGACGAAATTACGGGCGAAAGAAGAAAGTAGAAAACACGTCCCTTTCCGTTCGTTTTGTTCGGGAAATACCGCGGAATTTGATTTCTCTCTAATGATACCGAAAGACGACAAACATAAATCACCCGCGAAACAACGTAAATTTGAAAACCCAACAGGATTAAAACCTCCACCTCTGAAATCGTATGATTAAGAATAATCAATACGTACGATTTATCCTCCGAGAGACATCCACCTCTTGTTTCTTCTCTCTCTCTCTCTCTCTCTCTCTCTCTTTTATCCTCAAGGGAAACAATTACGAATTCCCACCATCCTGCCGGTCTCTTTATTCCCCCATTTCGCGTGGAACGGCGAAATGTTCCGTATCCCGTGAAGACAGTTTCCGTCGCGGCGGTTGGTAAACCGTCGCCGTTGGATCCTTATACTTTCAGATCAGGCGAATCCCCGGTGGTGGTAGTGGTGGTGGTGGTGGTCGCGCGGAAGCGAAATCCTCCCGTCCGCAAATTCACCCTCGCCGCCGACAGTCGGAGGCGATTCGAGGTGGTCAGTCGATGGCCGGCTATATTTTCGAAGCTTCCTTTCACCGTAGTTCAACTTCCACGGTGGTTCCATGGATCTGGAGAGAAAAAAGGGGCGGCACAGGAGGACGAATTTTCGTCGACTATGGAAGAGGAACGACGAAGACGACGACGACGACGACGACGACGACGACGACGACGACGGCCACGAGAGAAAGGGGGAGAAAGGACGAGGCGAATGAAGAAGGATCGAAGAGAGAGAGTGAGAAAGAGGGTCGGAGGGAGTCTGGTCAATGTTCGCGAAAATTGGCTTCTAAATCTTGCCGCCGGAATGAGTAGCGCCGCCTCCCTTCCCGTTGCCTGGTCCTCCTCGCCCTCCTCCTCCTCTCCTCTTCATCTACTCACGATCCTTTCCCTCGGGTCCGGCGAACGGTGCAGGGAATGAGAAACTGCTGCGGTCTCTCGGATAGGGAACCAGAGACGAGGTGGAAGGCCATTGTCGACGATGTGGGGGCTTACGGTCCCCCACGAAAATCCGCGAGGCAACTTCGCCGGAACGGACTTCCATAAGTTGCGTTCAATGGGACATTGGTATAAAGAGGGTGGTAAGAACGAGAGGCACGATATTTTTTTTTTTTACCCTCGCCTTACCAAAGCGGCCCTTGTCTTTCGTGGTGTTGCGATTTTTCTAATTATCTCTCGGCCCCGTTTCTGCAGATTCGTTGATCCGGAGAATGAAAGGTTTGTCCGCGAGGATGAAGGATTTTTGACTTTTCTTTTTTATCACTGACTGATTTGTCAGTGCTTCGGTTGTATCGTGTAAATACGTTCTTTTCTTCTTCCGATTAATATTTCTGTGTTTCTACGGATCGTCTTGTAAATCAGCTTCGTCTGCAGTTGCAACTGTAATTCGAGTACATTCTGTCGTTCTAACGTTCCCTACTCGACAAGCGTAAACTCATTATTCTCAAAAATCAATCCAAGCCTCGCTCTTCTACTAAGTTGCGTCAAAGACACGTGACACTCCTCCCCTTTTCGTCTTCCAGCCACGTCCAGTGATTCAAAAAGAAAGTAGTCTCAAAGTTAATGAATCACTGTGTCACGTCAACCTACCACTACCAGCTGTGCGTATCTCCAAAAAAAAAAAAAAATCCGACACCCTAGTATCGTTAAGGAGAAAAAAAAAATAAAAAAAATTAAAATAAAAAAGAAACAGCCTGTATTGAATACAAATTCCCCGGCAGGATCGTCGTAGCAGGTATCCACGAGCTCGGTCGCAGGGAAAATAGAAAAATTCCAGTGTCCGGGCGTGTTCCGGATCCATCGATGAGGCTATCTGCGACGGTTATCGCGACGTGTTCGTGGCAAACACGCACGTGCGTGGCCCACGTGCAGTTGAGGGTTGACTAACGTACGCTGCAAACACGAGGAGGCTGCCGGGTGTGGTCTCCCCGGGCCAGGGAAACGTGATCCCCGTGGTAAACCGCTGTTTACCAAAAACGAGAAGTGTCCCTCCTCGAGAGAAACATCGACACATTGCCAGTTTGATCGATGTCCGCGTTAATCTGTCCTTAAGACGCGTACACGTTGTCCTTCCTTCCGGCTATCTACACGCAAGTGACCGCGGCTTCCGTCTTCGAGACGCGGCGCTTCCTCCCGCAAACATTCCACGAAACGTGTGATAATGAGGGACCGTTTCCCGTCGGTTCGAGGGAATTCTCGAGAGATTTTTAAGGATAGATAAGCGCGACGAGGTGTGTGGGAATTTTTCAAAGTTGGAGGATTAGTCATCCTAGGGTCTTTTTTTAAGGAGAGATATCTGAGTATTTTTTAAAATGTCTAAGAGTTTAAGTATTTAAGAGTTGAACAACTGAAGAATCGAAGATTTTGAAATTTCAAAGGACTAAGATTCAAAAATTTTGATGCATTGTGATTTGTCGAAAAGAAGGATTAGTCACCTCAGGATCTTTCTTTTTAAACATATATTGTGGTTTAAATGTCTTCTAGAATTTTCAGGAATAAAGATTAAACAACTGAGGAATCGAAGATTTTGAAATTTCAAGGGACTAAGATTCAAAAATTTCGAGATACTGAGATTTCTTGAAGCGGAGGATTAGTCATCTCATGGTCTTCCTTAGAAAAATATCATCGTTCGAGTGTCTTTTAAAATTTTCAAGAATTCAGTAATTTAAGGATCTAAAGATTAAACCGAAGAATTAAAGATTTTGAGATCTTCAAAAATTTTCACACACCGAAATTTCGGTGAATTTCAAGATTTCAAGATTTAAAATCCCTCTCTACCTTTAGCTCAGCTATAATATATTGTAGGGTAATATGTAATTTCGTAATATCGACGTTCGACCGTGTTCTGCAAACTTGTCGAAGCAGATTCCACGGACAGTTTCGCTTCGCAAGCTGTAAAATACAATTCCGGAACACTTCTGACAAGGATAACAGGGTGAAAAAAAATTTCGCCGGGATAGCGAGTCGAGTGGGCTCTCCTGGAACGGGAAAGCGGCGGCTTTTCACGGCAGGAAACTGTCTGTTTGTTGTCTTAGGTCGAGTTCGAACGAAACGCGAGTATCCCCGATGCCGACGCCGTTTGGAATACCACTGTTCGATCCTAAAGAAACATACGAGGCGCCAGCAGTTACGAACGGGTTATGGGAAAACAATGGTTTCCGGGTGGCGTACGAGCACCTGCGACTTTCGAGCAAATGCCCTCGCCTCCCCTTTGCTCACGACGATTTATTTCCACCCCTCTAATTAACCGAAGAACTACAATGTCGCAGTTATACGACTCTTCTTTCGTAAAGTTCTTTTTATTCCAGTTATTGTCGAGTTAATTGCATCGCTTTCTCTTATGAAAGGGAACGAACAGACTGTGATTGAGGAAAATGGCATTTAAAGAACAATAAAATCGTCGAAAATTTAATGTATAGATGTGACAAAATTCTTGCAATTTAATTCTCAAGTCTTGATTAAAATTTTAATACTTTATTATTATAATACTTTATTAATACTTGATTATTAATTTAATTCCCAAGTCTTGATTAAAATTTCAATACCGATTATCAGGCTGTGAGACCAAAATAAACATGTCTGTGAAATAATATTGTAACTGGATATTTAATAAGTGTGTTAGTGCATCTTATCGACGTTTCCTACATGTATAAAACTTCCATTATTTCTATAAATGGGGAAGTAATGGATGTACAAAAATTATTTAATTTTAAAGCCTGCATTGTAAATGGCTACGTTAAATAATGTGCAATAGGCCGGTATTTAAAAGCGTACATACGACTTCCTCGAGAGTTTCAGATATCCTATCAAAGTTCAACTTCATCCGTAGTTCCACCGGATTAAAGTTCCTGCCACTTATGCCGTCAGTTTTCCAGCGCGAACTCCGCGATTCATAAATTACATTCTGCAACGTGAAGCCTGGCATTACCAATAAAGCAAACTTCACTTGAGAGAGAGAGAGAGAGAGAGAGAGAGAGAGAGAGAGAGAGACCATAAAAATCGAAAATCATAAAACCTTCGTCAATTCCATCAATTATCGAACTGGATATTACTCGATAGCCAAAACGAGAAATTCCTGGAGCGCGCGAAGTTGCACGGCCCAGTGCGAACCAGCAATCGATTATCCAATATATCGTCTTTCGCAACACGGTGGTCTGGCCCCTAGACAGGACGTTGACACAACACGGCTACAACGGCAGTCGTACAACGAGCCGAAGATAATATTACGTATCGGGGATGTTATGGAGGTCATCTTTACATACGAAGCCCTGACAACTTCGTAATCGATGCGACCACGACTACCATGGAAACCATAGTTTCCCAGTCGACGGCGCAACTTTCGCCTCGGTTCACGACCACGGTGGCTCGCCAAAGTATTCTGGCACTTGCCACGTGGAAAATTCTCCTCGATATATATTATGTGTGCCACTTATAATGTGCGAAACTTTTTGGAATTTCATTAGGCAAATTTTGGGGCAATCTAGAGACGCGTAGACAAGTTACAATGTGCAAGGCCTTGTAAATATAACGAAGCAAACGTGAAATATGTAATGAAAAGAATGGAATAAAATACAATTCAAAAAAGCATTAAAACTACGTGTAGTAGATTTACTGTGAAGTAATTTTAGAATTATTGAGACTCGTGAATCATTTGTAAGACAAATTACTCGGTAAAACTTCAATTCCAATTAAAATTCGTACAAAGCAGTATCTTTCATCTTCGAAATGTTATGAGAGAAATTAAGAAAAAGAATACGCCTTATTACTCTGCAAATATTGGAATACGTTTTCTGCACACGTTCACACCGTCGAGCCGTTTCCACGCGGCGGGCCCAGAGGGAAGGTGGATCCCGTCGAAGGAAAAACTCGAAACGAGAATTCGCCTGGGGACGAACTTTTCGCCAATCTAACGAAGCCACTCGGTTAAGCCGATTACTTTCGTCGGCTGGCTAGACCAGGCAAACTCATCCGTTACACGCCTCGCGATAAACAGAACTTCTCCTCCAGGCGAGGACTCGATAAATCAATTAATTTACCGTGCTCGAATAATCGAATAACAGTAGGTACGCACAGGTGGCACCAACCTGCCAACGCTCGCTGCAGAAAATTCGTTTTCCCGCCGGTCTTTCTTTATACATTTGTTCTACTGTAAATCCACAGCGCTTTGCCCTCTGTAGTGATGGTCGACGAACTTGAAGTCTGTAAATTGCGACATTTACCGATTTATTTAATTATGATTAGACTTGGGAAACTTGGATGTTTAATTTGAATTTGAATCCTACGCCTTTTTACAAATCGACGCTACATTAAATTACTAAATTTCAATGTTATGCTGTCGGGCGGCTTTAAAAAAATAATAATACATGAACGAGAGAGAGAGCAGAGAAACATCATTCGCTGGCTTTCAATCGTTAGGCTACGTTCAACCAATTTGAATGTGAAAAAGTTACCAAGAGCGATCATTACGATGGTTACAAAAGTCCGTGACCATTTACATATTTAAATCAGACAATGGTTGCCAACTCGGTAATTTATTTAAACGAAATTCAAACGGCCCGCCGTGGCTAAACTCGCGCTTTTTCCAAAGTTAAAGAATTAGAGGAACGATTTCCCCGGAATTGCATTCCCAGGGGAATAAGAAGAACGTAGAAAACAATGATCCCTCGCAATGATCGGGGTGGGAAGCCAATCTCCGCTTCCGACGGAGCGAGAGAGGATCTCCTGGAAGATCCCTTATTACTCGGACTGTCGAAAGTGGAACTACGAGGAAAAGGGCAGCGAGCAATCGGAGCAGCGAGTTTACGCTGGCGCATGGAACACGGTCTCCAGCTCGAATTACAACACTCGTTACTCGAACCACCAAAGTCTCGAGTTCCAAGGCGCACTTTTAATGAGTTTCCCGGCCACGGTCAATTAGTCTCCGTGCCCCGAGATCTCGTGCATCTCCCAAGAACCACGTGGATCGTTCACCGATCGCCCAAACGAATAGTTGCGCCTTTCATTCATAAGGGCACAGCCAAGGCGAGCGAAAACTTTAATTACGAGCCGGAATGACACAGTGGATGAAAAATGTTGAAAAACGAATGAAAGTGAAACGATTCGTAACATCTTTGCAAGTAAAAATCGCGCGTCGTTTCGTTTGTAGGAATTATTAATTAATTGCTCGTTGCTTCCTCGTCTAATTTTGTAAATATTCTTCCCAACTGTAACAACTTTAACCGCGTGTCGACAAAATATAGTAAGCAATGTAATTAATATAAGAAATAAGTGCACCATGTAAAAAACGAAGAAACGTTTAACCAGGATTGTAAATTGCAAAATTTTAATTACGAAACGTAGCGAGTAATCTAATTAATGTAGAAACGAGTGTACTGTGCAAAAGAGAACGAGGAAATTGTAATTGTGGCTAGATAATTAATGTTCGCGAAATTCAAATTCAGATTTCTCGCTGAACTTGGTCAATATCTCTTCGTTGCCCTGTACTAATAAAATTTAGTAATACTGAAGTTTTCTGCGACGACTGTTCAAATGGCTGTGCCTTCCGGGGCCATTTTACGTCGGGAGGAGATATTCCGGCGAGGACGCGGATATTTTACACGTTTATGACACCCTCGAACGTAACGGCGTTTATACGTCGGTTTTGGAAATTGCCGCGGGTCTCGGAGGGACGTTTTAGTTTCGCGAAGTTGCCGGAGATTTTTTATTGCGCGTCGACGAGCCCTCGACGACGGCGTTAAGTGGGACTCGAGGAGCAAGCTGTAACTTAAACGCTCGCCAACCCCCCGAACCGCGTTACCCCCTTTTATTTGGGGCGCGAGAAGATTCATGGCTAATGTTTTCGGGCTGTCGGTTTACGCTGTTATTCTGTGTATTTCCTCGTGTGTCATCCCGTGATTCACTAGGGTGGATCTGCTCTGTGTCGACTGGCTCGTGGATTGATCAGTTTTGTTTCTTCACGGGTAGTTTCCATTTCAATTATTGACAGTTATTATTGACAGTTTGTTGCTTTGACTTTTCACCGAGTCAGATAGTAACTAGCAATTCGATGTGAAATTATTGAGGAAATATGAAATCTGTGTGATCGATAATTATAGATTAGCGTGGCCGCTGTTCAATCGTCATAACCTTTCCCATTTCGAATCCATTATCGGAACAACCCAATCGTCCACAATACAAAGCCCAAGGTCGCGTTACATTGCAGGATTCCTCCACACAACTGCAGGCGATCACGCATAAAGTTCCCTTTATTCGCGCGTCTGATCGCGGAATTCGCGGTGGGCCGCTGTGGCCTTGTGGAAAAATGTTAGCCAAGCCGCAGAGAATGTTTCCGTTCGATTGGCCTGCTAATTCTACGTTCGATGCTCCCCCCTTAACATCAGGCAGTCGGGGCTCGGCAACTCAAAAACTTTCGAAACGAAATTTGCACTTTAACAAACACTTATGTCGTAAACTAAGCACGGTATAATTTCCAGAAGTATTTCTGTATGTATTGCGAAAACGTTGATGACGACTACACAGACACTGTAAAAAATTGATGCTATATACTTGTAAAAGTTTATATCACGCTATACTGTACACAAACAAATTCGCCCGTGCTTTCCAACCAATTACGTCCTCCCGTGAGTCGACTGCAGTTTAATTTCCACGAGAAAATTCATATCCCCCGAAAACACGAGTCGGCCAATTCGTTTCCTATCCCACGCGCCGGTCGACTTTCCGAAACTTTTCCACTTCCGTATTAGGCGACGTTTTGTTTAAACGATCAAGGGTTACGACCGTTCACGTCACGAACTGTCTGCTAGACAGAGGCAGAAAACGCCGCGTGAAACTCGGTCCAACCCCGCCGGATGGAACGGCCTCCTGGTCGAGGGTGAAAAGGTCGAAGCCTGAGCCTCCTCCCTCCCTCTCTCTGTTCCCGTCTCTCTGTCGTTCCTCACCCTGGATCCAGGGTAGGGCTAGAGGGAGCCGAGTAATGAGCTTCCCAGGCCGGTTGTAACGAGCAAAAACTTATCGTCACTCTCCCTCCCTGATTTACTCGACCTGCCACGTCGTTAGTTGTACTGACTCCCCCTTCGACGATCGTCCCTGACAGTAGCTGCACGCCGACGGCTTCTAAAAAGCCTGCAGCATTTCTGAACCATCGACGCAGCCCGTCAACCATCGTGCTTCGCTCTCTTTTCCCATGTGTTTTTACTCGCCACGTCGCTTCTTTGGAAATACGTCGAGAAGCAGCAGCGGCAACAGCGGCAGCGATCATCTCGGTGGTCGGAGCGACAGTGGATGGTGATCGATGCTCTTAGGCTCCATTTACCCTCTTCGCAAGCTCTCGATCGCGTCTCGAGTGTTCGTTGCTGATCGAATGTGCAAGTTGGACTGCGGAGATTTATATGAAACTTTGTACTTTTCAATAGATGGACAATTATTCTGACTATCGTAGCATTGCTTTTTATAGTTATGCGCGGTGTTTTTGCACTTCCAAATTTTCTAAGTTCACAAAAATTTGTATTAACTGTCTCAGTGACGATTTCGAAAGAGCAAGATACCTCGTTCGAAGATGCATCCAGATTGAAAACCTATATCCTGTCAAGCTCTTGATCGCTTCGAACGTTTGTCTAAAAGTCGGACTGCGGATACTTATATGAAACTTTGTATTTTTCAATAGATGGAAAATTATTAATTCTGGCTATAGTAGTATTGCTTTATATACTTATGCGCGTTGTCTTTGCACTTCCAGATTTTCTAAGTTCACAAAAATCTGTATTAACCGTCTCAGTGGCGATTTCGAAAGAGCAAGATACCTCGTTCGAAGATGCATTCAGATTGAAAACTTATATCCTGTCAAGCTCTTGATCGCTTCGAACGTTTGTCTAAAAGTCGGACTGCGGATACTTATATGAAACTTTGTATTTTTCAATAGATGGAAAATTATTAATTCTGGCTATAGTAGTATTGCTTTATATACTTATGCGCGTTGTCTTTGCACTTCCAAATTTTCTAAGTTCACAAAAATCTGTATTAACCGTCTCAGTGGCGATTTCGAAAGAGCAAGATACTTCGTTCGAAGATGCATTCAGATTGAAAACCTATATCCTGTCAAGCTGTTGATCGCTTCGAACGTTTGTCTAGAAGTCGGACTGCGGATATTTATGTGAAACTTTGTACTTTTCAATAGATGGAAAATTATTCTGGCTATAGTAGTATTGCTTTATATACTTATGCGCGTTGTCTTTGCACTTCCAAATTTTCTAAGTTTACAAAAATCTGTATTAACCGTCTCAGTGACGATTTTAAAAGAGCACACAGGATACCTCGTTCGAAGATGCATACAGATTGAAAACCTATATCCGCAATTCTGTCAAGCTCTTGGTCGCTTCGAGCGTTTGTCTAAAAGTCGGACTGCGGATACTTATACGAAACTTCGTACTTTTACGATAGATTTTACATGGAAAAATATTTTAACTACTGTAGTATTGTTTTATGCGCGTTGTCTTTGCACTCACAAATTTTCTAACTGTATAAGCTTACAAAAATCCACCAGTCTAGTTATTATCTCGTCTCGTAGCAACGTGAGATATCTCATCCAAAGATGACGCATATCCTGTCAAACTGTTAAATCTGAGGAATCATTCATTCTCTATCCGAAACCATATGGGCCATTTGATGGAGGTCCGAAGATCCCAAGAAAAGGAATATACTACGTTTCGAGGAAAAGACATACACGTTCGATCGAGGATCGCGTCAGAAACTCTGGCTCTCTGTCCTCCTCCGCAGAAGTAGACGCACATCGATAACCCTGTTACGAGATCGCCTCGGCAACGCGATAGTTTCGACGAATGGCTGACTATTTACTAGCCTGGCAACCGGGATACCGATCGTAAATAACCAAAAGATAAGTTCTCGGTACTAATTGGTGACGGATGCGACGCTGTGCAACTGCTTGTCTTACCAGCCAGTTTACTGCACTTTTATTACCGATAAACTGTTCCCTTTTTCATGGAAAAATGCTCTCCCCCGTGGCTCGACTGTAACCGTCCCCCGAAATTCACCGAACGCGAGATAAAATAAGAGAGAAAGGAACGTTGGGGAGGCGAGGGAAGAGGGGGGCAGGTTGAATTAGAAATGCGTACAAGACGTTCTTGGAACGAAGATCGACGAGCCGAGATAGCCTGGAAAGATTACCGATGAGAAAGTCAATAGACGCATAGAGGAAGATGTGGATGGTGAGGAGATCGAAGAACATTGGGGATTTTTGGTTTCCAATCACAGCAACCTCCCTCAATACTTCCCTTTCTCGTCGAGAGGGGAGGAACAATGTTCATTAATAAAAGAAAAAAAGTCGAAATATACGGCGATACTATTGGCGTCGCTTTTCTTCTCCCCCGGAAAAAATTCATTCATTTTCCAGTTTCAGTGAGCGGTTCGGATTCTATCGTGAGCTTTTCACCTCGAAATTTAGACAAATGTTCTAAACTTCGAGTCGAGTTACGTTAAGATTACAAGTTTAAGATTACTACGTTAAGATTACAAGTATTCCGTTCGCGCGAGTGGGATTATTTTATTATCGTTTGAATTCGATTCGTTTTAATATCGATGTTTGATTGGAGATGAGTTACACTACTGGTGTAATTACACTGCATTGTAATTAAAGGCATGAGAAGAAAATTAATCCGAAGAGTTTTTCTCCGAGAAATAGAAAGTATTTGGATACCAGTTGGGATGCAACAGATACGTTTATTGAGAAATCTCGGTCGTGATATACTTTCCAGGTATATGCACAACAAGTTACGTTACAACAACTTCTTTAAAATAAAATAAAAAAAAGAAATAATTGAAAGGACTTCAATTTTGCTCGAAACCTAGAAGAATATTTCAAGTCGAGTAACAAACTCACAGTATATAACACAAAATGGCACGTTAAGTTGTGAATACTTGTGAATGCAAATGAATTAAAGTTAAACGACTCGACTGATAAGAAGCAACGTGGAAGATTCAACAAGTACATACGTAATATCTGTGAGTATACGTCTCACGGACAGTGGGCCTAACTACCACTATTCTGATTGCGAGACTCACACTACCGGCAATCTGCTCCATAAAACGATTATCTCAACGAAACGCCGAGATACAGAGACCTAAATAGAGCCTCCGAGCTGAAACGTTTTGAAAGATCGACAAAGTTCAACGCGACGATCAACGAACCGTGAGTTTCTACGAGAAATGAAGATCGATAGGGTGTTGAGACAGGCGTCGCCTCGTTCGTTCCCCGGGATATACGCTGGAAAAATTAGTGGACTCCCCCGGCTTTCTTTCTTTCTTTCTTTAGTTTTCCTCGTTTTTTGAAACGGTGGCGCGCGCACCATCGTCACGAGGCCGTACGGCCGGTGATCCGTGAGTTATTTAACTCGTTTGTCTTAATGAGAGTTATTTGATCCCTCGTGTCGAGTTGGCGCTGCAGGAGCCTGGTAACGCAATAAAGCAAAAAGCTAATGGTGCTCGTTACCGCATTGTTAGGTGATAAAGATCTACACAATGCACGGGCCTCCACTGCCGCGCTCGTTCGAATGCGTTTCTGCCGTCGACACGTGTTCCACTCTTCGTTACCCTAATTGCGTAAATTGAGCGCAATCTGTCAGGATGCGTCGGGCGTCGCCCTCAAATCGTTTCTTGATAGTTTCGCCACGCTCCGGGGTGAACACGTTGTTCACGGAACGTGAACGTTTTCCTCCGAGTCGTCTGCTCGTCTCGTTGCAAATCGAACAAGTCACCCACTCGCCGTTTCGCCGACTGCTCCAGCGTTCGAACATCGCTGAATTTTAGAAAACTTAAGGATCACTGAAGAAAATCGAAGCGACATTTTAAGAGAAGCTTGAAACTTAGATTAAAGATGTGACAAAGGTTTCGTAATGGTAAAAGTACAAAAAACAAGAAAACGAAGTAAAACAAAATCTTTTGCTTCAGTTCCACGTTATTCTGTTGTTTTTATATTTTATTCTTGAGATATTAAATAATATTAAATAATATATTTAATATATAAGTAATATATTAAATATATATAAATAATATATTAATCCGTTATTTTTATATTTTATTTTTGGGATATTAAATAATATTAAATAATATATATTAAATCTAAATAATATATTTCGAAGATTTTTTCGTAAAATTAATTAAGAAGAAGTTACAGAACGAGCTCAGAATTCAGAGTCTTCGGCCGAAACGACGCGCGCGACCAGCGAGTGTATGCAAAGTGACGGCGAAATAAATTTAGCGGCGACGTGCAGGCCACTTTTCGTCGGAGAGTCGCGTCGTCGCGGGCACGCGAGCGTGTGTGCACGTCGTTCTAAAAGCCAGCCGTCCAAGTCGCGTCCAATTATGCTTGAAACCAGTTTACCGAGGGTTTGTGCTTGCCTACCAGCGGCTGCTCGAAACTCGGCCGAACGGAGGCCGGGTCGAAGGAAGCTTTTTCAAGATCGTCGAACGGACGTCCCACGGTGAACAAGCTGCTTCTGCGATGATTGCGTTAGCCTCGCGTAAATTATACGCGTGTTGGCTGGGCCAAGGTGAAGACGAGGCAGGATGAACGAAGCCATGGATTAGAAGTAACCGAGATAACAGGTAGGCGCTCGTTTTATCCGATCCTGTCGTGCTTCACTGCCGCTGAACGTTCCCTAGACGTTCGATCCCTCGATCGCCAGCTAGCGATTTCACGCTGTGGAGTTGCGAGTCGACTGACTGAGTGATAATGACATTGCTCGACGTCGCGAGTTTTTGCAAGGCGAGCCAATCGCTCTGATTTATGTCCTCGTGCGCCGGGATGTATTGGCCGTCCTTCGTTCGAAATTGGTCGCTCGGCCGAGACTATTTGTCGTAGAAACGTGTACGAACGGCAACGTGAAAGAAATAGAGTGAAATCCAGCAGCTGCTGCGCTCTAGACAGCATCTCTATAACCGATATAATTGATGTATTTCATGTAATTCAATGTGGCGCATTTCATAGCGCATAGAGCAAGTTATTAGAGTAAGATATTTTTTATTATATTTATCGTTATTAGAGTAGATTATTTTGTTATTCATAAACACGGTTTTGTTGTTAAAATAATTTAGCGGCGCATCGAAGCTCACTTGGGAAAAAATTGGCGCACAGGGTAGAAAAGTTTAGCCACCCCTGATGCAACTGAATTGCAATCGAATTTCGTTGATATTTCGAATTCGAATTTCCAACCCTTGAATCTTTCGTTTCTCCTTAATGCTATTGTAGAGGATGAGACAAAAGTTTCTTCCCACCTATTCTTTTCAGTAGAACGTCAAAATATAAGAAAAAACTAATTTTATTAATTTTATTAATAAATTAAAATTAAATCACCAAAATAATTTCTGGCCCACTCTGAACTTAATCGAGGAGTCAGATGACAGAAAAAAGGAGTGGCGTCTTTACGAAAAGTAGAATTTTCGTAGTTAAAACTGCTAATTTTTTTTTTTTTTTTTTTATTTCTCACGAATCGAAGTATAATAACCAAACACGAGAATTGACCAGAGGTACCAAAATGAGTAAAAAAAGAAACCCGTTTTTCAACATTTCGCGACACAGTTTTCTCTCACACTGTAACTCTCGATCGTTCGAGGGATACGTGTAATCAGAAACCATACGTGAAAAAGAATCGTGTGAATGAATTACACTTTTCCGGTAATTTCGTTTTCCCGATAACAGTCTCGAACGAGCAACTGGCCAATCGTGATCCTCGTGTGATCGTACACATGCGAGTACGTGATATTCTGTGATTTCTTAATTGCAGGATCGTGTAGGAATGTATAACGGCGATGAATAGCGATTACGCAGAGGAGGAGGGTAGTAGTATTGTAGGGGCACGCGTAAACCTAGGGGTTTTTCGTAGAAAAATGGCGCGACAAGAACAAAACGGCGGTGAGGAACGAGGCGGGGTAAAAACGCCTAGCGGAGAATAAACTGGAGCAGTTTAAGTAGCGGAGGGAGCGGTGCAGTAAAGCAATGAAAAATGTGGTTGAGCGAAACAGGAACAGGGAATAAAGTACAAGAGCGGTAAGGAACGGTGTACTACGCGTAGGAAAATAAAAGGAAGGAGAAGAGAGAGGGTGAAGAAAAAAAAAGGATAAAGTAAAATGGAAAAACAGCGGCGGATAAAGCGGAGTAATAAAGCGACGAAGAACGAACTATCTTCTGGTGTATAAAATTCTACTTTCTTTTAACGAATAATCGTTTTTTATCGCACTCCTCAATTAGCCACGATTTTCCACCAATTGTCAGATGAAACGTGTTCATCGTCGAATTTTCCTTTTCGTTGTAACTTTCGTGTGGCATATGTTGGTTTGTCATTCCATCGAAATTTAAGGGAGTTCCCTCTGTGTATTAATTCCAGATTCTACATCTTATTTTAGTATATTCGATGAGAAGTGAATTCTATTCTAAAATTTTAAGAAATTCTCGATTATTTATTTATTTTCGTCTGCTGCTTTCTATTTGATATAAGGATCTGTCAATCCTAAGACTCGTCTGGAATAAACGTAAATGGCTCGAGTCTGCATAATTCATCAGTTCGTCTAAATTTAAAGCATCCCTTATTTGCAGCCGTTGAAATTTCCAATTCCCACGTTACTATAAATTCACGATCCTCGTCGTCTATTTATTCTCAATTTAAACTGCATGCTAAATTCCAAATGTAGAAATTATTAGTTTCCCTCAATTTTCAATTACCCTTAAATTCTCCGATTCAGCAAAGTTACAGAAATCCCTTGATCCAAAAACTTCCAGATACACTAAATAAATTCACCAACTTGTTTGCCCCAATTTCTTTGCTACTGCTCGTTAAATGCTCCACTAACTGTCCGCGGAAGCGTCGAGGACAATGCGTTTCCATTAGCAAGCGGATTAAATAACGCGATTGCAGTTTTGATTGCGAGGCATTAAGTCCTTCGAGTCGTTGCCAAAATCTTCTTTCCCTAGGATAAGACGGTTGATAATAATTAGCGGTTACTTTGGCCGAGTCTTTGTTGGTGCAACGACGACATCCGGGCGCGCTGCCAAACGCGACTCCCCTCCCCCCTCGTTTCACTCTCGTCAGGACTTATAATCCGGTTGGTTAGCATGATTTCTCGCGCAGCGATCCGCAAAGCAAATCCCGCTCGAGGATCGAGAGGCTGCGATGAAAATGGGAACGAACGATCGTCGGCGGAAGCCACGCTAATGGAAACGTATCCGACGAGATAGACTCTCGTAGAACGCGCATCCCCTTCTCCGCCGCATCCCCCATTGAGATTTATAATCCACTTTCGGGTTAATCATTTCCGGCGGGGTATTGAATTTTACGCGGCGATCTCGCCGATTTGGTACTGTCGCTGTCACGCGACACGACGAATTTTTAACTCGAACCGGCGATTTTAATTTTTCAGTTGATCTCCTGACGAACAGAAGTGACGGAAGTTTCTGTCACTGCGACGATTTCTGATGTCGCACGGTGTTAATTATAGGGAGCACTGTAGTCAAAGTTTCGATTTTTCAAATTTTAAACCGTTCGTCAGTTTATAAAAAACTGCTCATACTTCAATTACGTCTCTGTCGGAGGAATAAATTATTACGCCAGAAGGAAGAGAGAAGATAACCTTTCGGTACCGTCAACATATAATGAAAGGGTAAAAATATCCACAACAACGCGACGATCGATAAAAAAAAGAGGTAAAACATCAATTTCCTACGTGCAGTCGCGACGCAAAGTCTCGCGGAAGCATCGAGCGAGCGTCGTCCACCGTCGGTCTCCGTATAATCTTCTATGCACCCCGGAGTCGAATAATGGCGGGAGCGTGCACCTGTCGATGGCGAGGAGAATCGACGAACGCGTGACGCAACTCTCGATGGCCAGTCTCGTTCTCCCCTCCAACCCTTTCGTCCTCGTCGTCTCTTCGGACGAGTGCTTACCAATTTATACATATAGCCCAGTCTAGTCGGCCAGTCTTCGTGTACCTGAACCGTGTCTACACGCGTCAAACACGCGTAGCTCGTTAATCGAGAGACCGATGTCGCGATTGCACGTTCTCCACACTCTCGCGTGTCCCTTCCCCCCAAATTCAACTAGCCACGGCCCGTTTCTGTTTCGCTGGTCGGCCAGACGAGACTCCTTCGGCTCCGTCTTGCCTGGGAACGTCGCCGTGGTAACGCAAACCGGGCATACGCGTTTTCCCTGGCTGGTCGTCGAACATCGGCCGCGGAACAGAAAGCTCGAGGGAGACCGGAGACCGACTGAGGAAACATCATCCGTCTGCGTTTGAACGGGCCCACCTTTTGACGGTATGCACCGCGCTGTCCTCTCAGACACAGTGCAAATACGCACCTGACCGTAGCAGAGCGTAGGCTACGCGGCCGCTTTCCCGCCGCTGTTCGCTGCGCTGGTTACGAGACTGTGGTGCGTGTGGTGCGTGAGTGTGTGTGATCGTCAGGCACGCTCACACACTGTTTCTATTTCCATTCGGTTCGGTCAGTCGCGCTACACTTGTTCCCTTTATTTTCGTGCAACACACTGTGCAACTTGACAATTGTTACGCGGAATGTAGCCGAGTGCAATTTTTGGTGAGTTTTACTGTTATAATGTTGAAGTCAACGCGCTTACAATTTAGAAGAGTTTATTCCCTTGCAGTCGTGGTCGTGTATGAAATAGATTGATATAGAATGATTTACAATGTTTAATGCTCTTGAATATGATGTAGAATGATTTAGAATGTTTTATGCTTTTAATGATATAGAATGTCTCTATAATGATTTAGAATGTTTTATGCTATCGAATGTCTCTGAAGCATGTCCTTATATATATTTGGTTATCATTGTCAAGTGAAAGGGAAAGGAGCATAAATGACCAACTATTGGATCTTGCCCTTATGACTAACTATTCACAGTNCCACTTTTATGTGGACTGTTGCTAGCTCATTGTCAGTATTTGCATAGATTCAATATTGTCCGGGTTGGTCATCCAACAATAAACTCGAATTTTATTACGTATGTTTATTACTATGTACGATATTGTTGTGCACGACTAACAGTAAGTTAGGAATCTTATTGCGTGGAATATTAAACATTGCACGTTATTCAAATCAAGATAATTGAAGTTGAGTCTTCACTAGATATATTTTGCATAAAATATTAAACATTACATTAGTACGTTACATCAGTTAGTTACCCAAATCAGAGTAATTGAAGTTGAGCTTTCAGATATATTTTGCATAAAATATTAAACATATCACGTTACCGAAATCAGGGTAATTGAAGTTGAGCTTTCATTAGATATATTTTGCATAAAATATTTCACTCGATATATTTTGCATAAGATATTAAGCACGTTACTAATCAATAATCAGTGTAACATGTACTACCATTTTTGAACGAATCAGTTTTGAACGATTCAATTTAATTGTACAATATACATTTCAAACTCGCCCATAGTCAAACTATTGTTAAAACATCATGCGCCAGAGACAAATATCACGCTATCATCCAACAGGCGAATCGCTTCGTGGTTGAACGAAAATCGAAGTCGCCAGCCAAGTTCCGCTCTCGAGAACTACGTTAAATCGTTCTCCATCGATTGTTAGTCGCGAGTTACCAACCTAGTCTGAATATTACTGAACCCTTCCACGATTCGGTCGGAAGTTTCGCGAAGTCGTATGATTTCACGTCGTATGAAATTCACGGCGAGGAGAGTGGACGACGACAGGACGTTTAACAACTCCGGCGCACAGCCGCCACTTTAAAACTTTAATGTTTCCTTTGCTCGTGGCCCCTTTGAATCGTTTTACAGTTTCATTCGCCGGCAGCGGGAGAGCGTTTCGCGGTTCAAAGCTTCGTGAAGAAGGGGGGAAGGGATTCGCATTCGGCTCCATTCTCGCGTCCGCGACCATCGTCTCGCATTAAACCATTTAACTTCGTAACCGACTGTAGGACGAGTCTAGCCCCTTCGTCTCTTTTCTTGCTCCACGCTGCAACAAATATTCGCCGCGTATGTACATGGCGGAGAGAAAAGTTTGTCTGTGGCTGTGGTCATAGGTGAATTTTACACCTTCGGTTTGATGGAAATGTAAGAACCTGCTACAAAATTGATCTTCAACAAGAAAAAATTTTCTCTTTGCATTGTATTCTATTCATCGCGAAGGTATAGCTTTTCCAAGGAAAAGTAAACTTTCCAACCATAGGTCACAACTTAATAGTTCTTTTGAGAAATGGCAAAAAAGTTTCCTAATCATTTTACATTGCGGACGCGTTCTAACAGCGACTTTATGGTTCTGGACACGTGGACGTAATTTTCATATTAAGTTTTACTAACATTTGATTTATCATAGTTGTAGCATCAGTGTGAGTCTAAATAATCAAACGATAAAACTAATTGCTAGAATTATTCGAGATAAAAACATTATATCCACACGTCCAGAATCATAAAGTCGCTGTTAGAACGCAGCGTTCCAAGGAAAAGTAAACTTTCCAACCATAGGTCGCAATAGTTCCTTTGAGAAATGGCAAAAAAGTTTCTCGATCATTTAACATTGCGGACGCGTTCTAACAGCGACTTTATGGTTCTGGACACGTGGATATCTATTTTACGTAATTTTCATATTAGGTTTCACTAACATTTGATTTATCATAGTTGTAGCATCAGTGTCAGTCTAAATAATCAAACGATAAAACTAATTGTTAGAATTATTCGAGATAAAAACATTATATCCACACGTCCAGAATCATAAAGTCGCTGTTAGAACGCAGAGTTAAATGAAATTTAAAACTGTTTAAATCTAATTAAAATCGTCGCCGATGACTATACCCGTGAGTGAGCACGCGGATCGCGCTCAATGGAGAAACATCGTTCCACGTTTTTCCTTGAAAGTAATCAGACAATCGCTCAGAAAAATGACTCTACTGGGAGAGGTAGAATTATGTACAAGTACACACACTGAATTGCGAGACTGAGATTTGTTTCTTCCCGATTAATAAACTGATTAATAAAGTCTGATATTTCTACAGTATTCTCTTTTCCAACCTATTGTTCAACACCGATTATCTCGTCCAACCATCGAGCGTCAATGAATGCAGTATTCACCGTGCTGATTGATAACGTTGGGATCGATCGGTCATAAATTGTCGAGAACACGGATCAGAAGGTGGGCAGATCGTTCTCAAGGGTGTTGAAAAAAATCACCGGGGATGTTCCATGGCTAGCAACGAGCGTGTAGGTTGTCACAAGCGCCAAGAGGTGTAGGAGCAGCGAGAGGATAATTGATCGGAAATTACAGCGACTGCACGCAGGATGATACTGATGAACATCACGTAGGCGAACCGATTAATTTTTTTTCTATGGAAATTCACTCGTCTCGTATCGCTCGATCGACGAGAGTCACGCCCTGCGCGACAAGCGTCACTTTTCTCCCCAAGGGAACTTTCTTCGTCTTCCTGTACACAATCTGTCAGTTGCGGTTCGCCGACAGTTCGTTACCTCTAACCGAAAATCTCTCGCGTTGATTACAACATCGCGGTCGATACAAGAAACGAGCAGACGGAAGGAAAGCGATCTTCGAAGTAATTTAAAACAGCGGGGATCAACGCTACTTCCGCCCCCTTCTCCTTTTTCTACGAACCCCCGAAACAATTAGAACCTTTATGAGACTCGTCGAGCGTCAAAAAGCCGCAAAGAGAAGATACGTCTCTCTCTTTCTCTCTCTCTCTCTCTCTCTATATCTCATTCTTTCGCGCGCGCGTTACGGCCGACGGCCGACGAGGAAGTTGTTTAAAGTGACGCCAGCCACGTGTTCCTCGTATCTCCAAGCACCGTGGGTAACAGACGTGGCCGTGACAAGAGTTCACGAAGGATGGTACACTATTCGAGGCTAGAAGAGTAAGAGAAAGGAAAACCGGGACACCACTCTCTGTTAACCAAGAGTCGTATCTCTCGACGTCGGAATCCTCGTTCGACGTTGACTCTTTCTCCCCTTCTTTCTTTTTCTTTCCGAAAGAAAAAAAAAAAGAGAAAAATAAGAGAAAGAAAAATCCATTAGAAACAACGAAGACGAAGCTCGGCGAAGAAGTCGGATCGTTATTAATACCGACGGGAAGTCCATTATTCTGGCGAGATTTAAGCGCACTTTTAACCTCGCCAGCCATGCGTATTTATGATTTGTTATTCTCTGTCGGCCAGTGGGCCCATTACCGTTTCCCTTTGGCTCACGCCGATCCACGACCTACGCGTTCCGATGGGATAGGATAGAAGATTTGTTGTGCGTAAATCACGTTTCTGAGGCTCGTCTTCGCTCGTGACCATTTATTTGTCTTTCGCTTCTTTGCCGCTCGCAACGTTGGGAATTAATTGAGATCGACGCGGACAAAAGGGAAGCAGCAGCATCGTCTCTCGCGATTCGTGGGAAAACTGCTCGAAGAGACCTGGCGGTTATCACGTTGGATAAACGAGAAATCTTGTAGAAAGTAGGCGCTGAAAGTTGGATGAACACTTTGGTGTGTTTCAAGTAAGTGTAAAATTAATGTAACACAGTTGAAGAAAGTTGGCGCTGAAAGCTGGATGTAAAATTGGTAAAATTAATGTAACACAGTTGCGTTCAAATAGAGTCAAGATCTCATAGTTTAGTTTAGTTTAGTTGAGAATCCAACGAGACTGACAAAGACTCTTGGAGCAGTAAGCGACGACGTTACGGTAAGTATTGTAGGAAAATTGGTATCTGTATGCAACCAATCAGGTTCGACATTGTTACAAATTTGTCATATTTGATTCATCCTATGGTATTTTGGCCAGGGCTCAAACCGGAAAGTATACTACAAATCGGAAAGTATACATATAAGCGCGGCAAAAAGGATTCACGGTACAGTAGTATTACAGCTGTATTACAGTATAATAGAGTATAGTTAGTATTGCAATATTTTTAATAATATCAAAATAATCAAGTAACTTAACGAGCGGAAAGTCTTGTCATGTTCAAATGAAAGTCCTATAAAGTTGTATAGTACAATTTTTTAATTACATCGTTTTCCTCCAAAAAAAAAAAAAAACACTTGCCTAGAGATTACTTTACAGATGACTTACCCATGATAGGATCTTCGACTAAACTTGGCGATCGCTGAAAGTACTTTAGTGACTAACTACTATTGTTCCTCAATAGAAACAAAGAAGGAATGTTATACTTTATATTGCACCATCAAAGTCCATTAAAATCGCAAGTAAAAAAAGAAAAAAAAAAAAAAAAAAAAAAAAATGGAACCCAATAAAGTCGCGAATTTCAAACTACCTCGCCTAATTAACCAAGTTCCCACGAAGGCAGCTAAGATCTGTCATGCAAATCGGTGGGGCGCCACGAGCCGAAAACACGCGAGAAAATACGTGTAAACTGTAAACAGAGTTCGGTGTGCGTGGTGGTCGTTTCCTGACGCGTGCGCTCCCATGGCCGGGCTGGTCGTCCTGCTCCGGAACCCGGACACCGAAGCGAGGTGTGGGATGAATGAACGTGTTACGCTTCGCAGCTTTCGCACGTCAGGGACGTACGCGCACGCCTCGTGTACGTGCGAATTTCTGCAACGATTTCAATGGGCGACGAGTGACGCCGACGACTTCGAGGCCTCGAAGCATCGACGATGACAGGCAGAATGCCTGGTGACTGATCGTGGCCCAGGAAGACTTTCTCGCTAACGTCCGGTAACGGATCACTTTGCAGGAATGAGTTTGCGTACGTAGGATGATTGAAAGGGTGAGAGGAAGCCGAGGATCAAAGGGGATTCGCGATTCGTTTAAGTGCTTCACCCTTAGGGCACGTTCGAGTGCCGCTTGTCCGGATGGAGAATTCGATGCTGTTTGTCTTGCGAGTTAGGGTAGGAGAATAATACACTTTCGAATGTTCGAATTAATTATAATTAGAGTAGTCGAAGTTTATCGGATTTTTTGGAATATGCGCCTCCACTTACGCGGAATATCCACGTGGATTTGTTTCACACGAATGAAAATCGCGTAATTAAGAGTTTATCAGTGCAAAAGAGTTATATCAGTACATGTTTACTTCATATATTAAGAAGAGAAAGAAAGAATAATAATAATAATAATCAGAAATTTTATTCGATGTCACAATCGCCACTGTAATTCAAAACAACCTTTTCTTTTCAATTGGCACAAACTCGTTATTCTCGTTTTCATCGTTACTGATGATTTGTTCTCAAAATTATCTTTCGCGAAGTTTTCACAAATTTTCTGCATATTCGCTGCAACGTTCCTTTAAATCTCGTTTCTATTCTCTGACCAAACACGTAAATTCAGATCGTGTAAATGGAGGGACGCGTGAATGTAATTATTTTTGGCAATATTGAATTTCTTGGACCTCCGATAGGAAAAAAAATGATCCCGCGTGAGAAACGTTGCAACATTTCGCACGAAAATAAAATGCAAATATTTTCTGCAAACGGACAAAAATCCACAGTATGTTTACTACTTGCGGTTGATAAACCGAAGATCATCCACCGGACAAGATCACCGGCCGTATATGGAGCCCAGAGAAACCCTAGATCCGTGGTTGTCGTAACGTGCGGTCAGAAAACCGCAAGCTCCAGGCGGATAAACGCCGACAACGAGACACTTCTTTCCTCCGGGTGTAAGAAGAAGAGGAGGAAGAGGAGAGAGACAAGAACGGATGAAAGAAGGAGCAAACCCACGAAACGACCACTGGATATGAGTCACCCGCCGGTCCCGGCTCATAATTACGCTCCAATTGTTGCCTTTCTGCCACGAAAGAAGAAGGCAGGCTCCTCTCCTCCTCGCGCGCGTTTTAATGCGTCTGACCGCCCCCGCAGCCTGTCGCTCTTGTTCCTTGCTCGGTTCGTCATTCCTCGAACGACTCTTAGAGGCTCGGAGACGCGAGCTTGAAATTAAAACACAGAAAGCACGAAGATCTGCCCTTTTCTGACTTTTTCTTAGACTCTTGTTTGAATCGCCAATAGCTGACTAACACCTGTAAAGGCACATCATACTTAAATTTAGCCAACAGCCAAAGTAATAAAAAGTTTTATAATTGCTGATAATTATAGTGAACGTAGGTATGGTGTTACATTTATGATATAATATAATACAACGACATAGGAGGAATAACGAAATTTCAAAAGAAGAAATTCGTAAGTTACCATGGAATTATTATTCGAGTAATTCGTAATAATTCGTATAAACTAAATTTCTTATTGCTTCGTACAAAAGTTCATAAAATGGCGATTGAAGAATATTTTTTTAAGAGATTGAAATTACGTTAACTTCTATGTACTATACTTGGCGATTGTCATAAACGAAGTCACACATCAGAGAAATACAACGAACAAAAATTTCATATCAAACACCATTTAAACAGGATGATTATTTCCTAGTGCCACGTCATTTTATTTGAAATACTTCGATACTTCACTCGTTTCGTAAATAAATTTCTAGTAGATGATACATAAGAAATAATTCTCGAGGGCAAAGAGCTTTTTTTTTTTTTTTTTTTTAAACATAAAACTAGCTGACCAAGTTGTGATACTCTGAGGTTTAATTGCTTGAATTATTCACCTTCACCGACTGACGATCGTTAACGATCACGATTATCGAAGAACCAAGCTCTCGCACTCTCTATGTGAAAGCGCTCTTAGGTTTCACTCGAGTAAGCCGAACCGAGTAAAAATATAACGGCGACTAGACGCTAATAAGTTAGTAAAAGTTCGTTTCCGCGAGGCTGATCCCTCGATGGTATGACGAGGAGGAAGACAGAGAGAAAGAGAGAGAAAGAGAGAGAGAGAGAGAGAGAGAAGAATTTCAAGCGGATAGTTCTCCGTAAACATCGCGAGTCGATCCATCCTTCAACTGTCGGAATGATTGATCAAGTGAATCTAGTCCGGCACGGTTCTTGCCACGGGTATATAAGACTTAACCCGTTCCCCGCCTCGGGGCCAAATCGATCCACCCTTTATCTCCTTGATGGATCGCTGATGGAATCTCGGTGCACCGTCGAAAACCGCTTCTCGTTGTCCGTACTCGTTTCTCCCTGTTCTCGTCTACTCTACCATGTATATATGCGCGCGTTCAGGTCGATAATAATACGCGGCAGCTCTTGGCGCGAACGGTGCATCAGGACTTTTCGCGTGTCTCTTTCGAATTTCACTTTTCTAAGCGACGATTACGGGGAAAAGGTGAAGAAACGAAACTTGAACAGAGGCACTGTTAAACGCACTGCCCTGTGTCAAGCTCTGTCGAACTCGAGAATTTCAAGAAAATTGTAAGTTCGAAATCCTCTGTTTCTGTAGAAAATTCTTTTAAAGGCGAAAAATCTATTAAAGAATTCGAATTAACAGGACAATTGGCAGATTTATTACAGTGAATATATGGAAAAATGTAGAAACGGAACTTTAGTTTCAAACTTCTTCTTGCCCTTTTTTGTCTTATGTCAAACTGAAGAATTTCAAAAAGATGGTAAAATCCTGTTATTGGAAAATTTTTCAACAAAGAATTTTATTGTGACATTATTACAATTCGAATTAACAAGATAACAAAAGTATTAAAATTGGAATTAACAAGACAATTGGCAGATTTACTACAGTGAATATATGGAAAAATGTAGGAACGGAACTTGAGTTTCAAACTTCTTCTTGCTCTTTTTTGTCTTATGTCAAACTGGAAAATTTCAAGAAGATGGTAAAATCCTGTTCCTGGAAAATTTTTCAACAAAGAATTTTATTATGACATTATTACAATTCGAATTAACGAGATAACAAAAGTATTAAAATTCGAATTAATAAGATAACTAGCGAATTTAATTACAGATTTTAGAAACACGAAGAAATTTGATTTCGTGTCTAATTCAGCCGCGCTTACAAAGTCATTGAGAGAGAGAGAGAGAGAGAGAGAGAGAGAGAGNAGAGAGAGAGAGAGAGAGAGAGAGAGAGAGAGAGAGAGAGAGAGACGATAGCAAAGGAACGACGATGGCATTTCCACGGAAACTGCTCGTGTCTATTATCAACGGCATTGTTCTCGGCTGTCCGTTCGTTGGCTGAACGATAAATCATGAGGTTCGGCAGAGATACACGTTACCTGGGTGGCGGCCACCCCCGTGGATGGAGGATTCCTTCGCGGTCGCGGAGCCAGTAAATAAAATCGGCAAGAACCACGACGATTTACGGGAACGGAGGCAGTAAAGGTTTCCGCTCGATCGGCCGTAAGCGCGGGTGCTCGATGTACCGATACACGATAACAGCGCTTCCACGTCGTGAGGCACCGGCCTCTCCTGGCCGTGAGTGTGCACGCGTGTGTGCACGCCACGTTCTTTCCACGAGGCCTTTATCGCCGTGTCGATGTCCCTTCCAGCGGCCACATTTACGAGCTCCAGGCCATTGTTCCTCGTACAACTTTCCCCACCGTTGGCGATTTATTAAATATCCATCGCCTGTACTTTAGATCTTTTAGACTCTGACGTGGAGGAGAGAGAGAGAGAGAGAGAGAGAGGGAATCTCGCGTCCTCCGAAGGAATTGGTCGTCCATTTTAAGATTGATTCGACGAAACAGGCGCGATTGAGACGTTCGATGAGAACTGGTGGATGATGTAACGTCTCGTGTAGCGAGAGATGTTTGTTAATTTTGTGACTCTTGAGATCGACGGTGCGAAGTTTCGATTATTGACAGAATGATAGTTTGATTTAAATGTATATTGTGAATGGCATCGAGTGTTAGAAACGAGAACAAGAACCGAATGTTTGAGACTAAACCGTGAAAGAAGAGTTCAAACATGTCTTTTTAAACATAATCAAAGGTATTCTCGAGAACGTCTGCTCAGAATCAGCTTTCGATTACGTTAATTAAACTTCTACGCTTCTTTGTCACATCGAGTCGCTTTTTTTTACAACTACCAAACACACGAGATTTAAAGTCTTCGAATAAAGAAAGTCGGCAGTACAATAAAATTCACGGAAAAACATAAAACAGACACAAGAGATCCTCGGACCTTCTAAAACACGTCGAAATCCCTAGAACGAATAAAGATACTATTTGAAGGATACAAAGACGAAGGTCAATCGAATTTTACGCGAGTAGAATCGAACGAGTCGAATGATGCTGCAGTGCTTTTGAATAAACGTCGAATTGCGCAAGTGTATAACTGTTTAAATTGTATAATTACATACACATACTTTACACTTTCTCTTCAAACTCACCTCCAGTTCTGCCACAATCTACAATCGAGACTCCCCTACTCGTCTCTTCCTCGCAAAGGAGGCGTCTGTTCGTTACGGGGAACAAAGTCATTTTTCCGTCCGTCATCACCGAAACGGTTCCCCGTAAACGTGCCTCCTCGCGAAAGAAGAAGAATAGTCCATCCTCTCATTACCACGTTCTCGGGGCTGTCCTCGCGGAGCGATCGGGGCGTCCTGGACTGGCCGGCGGACGGTGTGTTGCGTCCACGGCTGGCAGAGTGGGCGAGAATTACAGGCATTGTGCACGCTGGTCGTTGCGGTAATGCGGTTCGCTGATTTATCGCGGAGCCGAGCCACAAGGAGGTGTAGCTAATTGTTCTTGCATGCAGATCCTCGACGCGAGGCGCTCCCACCTCGCTCGTTCCCCCGTCGCGACGCCTCGAAATTAATTGTACGGCTCGCGTCCCTCGCCTCTTCACTCCCCTTCTTTCCATTCTTTCCCCCTGTCCACCCCTCTGTTTTCTTCCTTTCGTCGACTTGACGCGATACGCGTTTCCTTCCTCTTCTCGAACCAGAGATTGAAAATATCCTGAGGTTTAGGTATTATACCCAGAGACTGAAACCGAAATATTGTGAGGTTTAGGTATTTTACCGGGTATTTGCTCCCATAATATAATCGATATTTGGAAAATCGATTTTAATACCGGTATAAGATGGTCATACGTATTTTATCGGTATTTGATGTCCATTACGGCAAAAATACCGAAATATATACGGTACCACTTTACTGACGAAAATACATTTTTTACTTTCTACGTAAAGTGACTCTTGTTAATATTCGGACATCATGCTATTCAAAATATTGTTGTGGATTTCAATTGTTTATAATAGTAAATTTGGATTAACTTTTTAATAATATAATAGAACATTCATTATAGTTTATAGTAACATAAATTTTATTTATTTATTTATTACACATACTTTTATTAATATCAAACAATAAACTGAACTATGTCGAAATGTAGCGTGGCAAAAATATTCGGACATTTGAAGAACTACAACATTTGAACCAGAAAATTGTTAACATGAACAATAATTAATATTTTGTTAGGTAGCCCTTAACTTCAATAATACATCGCAGACGCCTAGGCATATTTCCAGTAATTTTTTTTAAGTAATTTAGCGGAATATTCTTCCATTCTACGATTAATCGTTGTTCTAACTTCTCTTTCGATTTATTGACGTACGACAATTAGTCATTTTTCACCGAGAAAAAGGAGAAACGTATCGAGAAATCGGTCATCTTTTAAAATTAAGTAAGAGTATCGTTGCTGATATTGTATGGAGATACAACAATGAATTAGTATTAGAAATAATAAAGGATACGTATATAAGCGTCATCTTTACTATCGGTAAATCATTGTCTCCTTTTCCTTTTCTAATATATTAATATTTTATATCGATATTATACCGACCTAACATCGTTTCAATAGCATCATACCGGTATTCGCACCATTTCGGTTTTATCAAACGTAATCGAATAGTAACCTAAAAATACTGGTATTTTCTCTGGCTCGAACGAACGTTCGTCAAGAATTCTTCCTGACCTCTTCCCTCCTTTCTTTCTCGTAGTAAAATCCATTCGTCCATAGAAATGCCGTTATTAGACACGCGAACGAAAACGCATTCGTTTCGCGCATTGTCGATTAGCCGAGCGTTTCATGGTGAAACCCTCGCGAGGTATAATTGTTACCTACGCGGAGAGAAGACGGATAGGTACCGTTCTCGACGCGGAATCCAGGATTCCACGCGGAAAGCGCAGCTGTTTCACGGACAACCGCGAACCGCGAGGAAGCCACGATTTACGATGGTTAAGAACGAGTTAGAAATAGAACCGCCACACGGTCGCTTCTATTCGGAGCGGATTAACGTTGCAACGTACCTCAAAGAGTCACGCAAATATCGTCCATTTTATGCTTCAGTGTATTAACAATCGTAACAAACGTAGAATCTGGGACATACAACGAACGGTATTTTGGCGATTCGAGCTTTTTATATACACTTGTGAATCATCCAACTAAAATTTTCTGGCTGATCGTGCCAACTTTGCGTTTTTGAATACCTCCAATATTGTTTCACGAATGCGAAAAACTTTTGCAAAAGAAACGTAGTCTCTGCTCGTCAAATATTCAACAGGATTGTCGATATAATTGCATCGAAGATCGCTATTATTCTATACTTCAATTGTTATTCCTGCTAAAAGAAAAAAAAAAAACGAAAATACTTTGACACGTTGGCAAAAAAAAAAAAAAAAAAAAAGAAAATAAAAAAATATTGAAACTTTCGATAACAAGAAACGACCTCAATCATTTCAAGACGTTGGATCACGAGGTGTACGCGTACGCGTAGCTCGCGAAGAACGACCGATGCAATTATCGCGAGGACGAGGCGAAACCACCAGGCGAAGAGGAACGAGCAATTTGTTTCGGCGACAAAGCGCGGCGAAACAGCTTGGATTCGATCCAGAAGGCCCTGCCCTCCCCTCGCTGGAAGGCGAAATATTCTCCGCATCTTTTCTTCCTCGTCCGCTCGTTTCGTTCGAAAGCCGCGCGCGCCGCCGCGAGAACGATGGCCCCTGTTTGTCAAGAGGCATCAGGGAGCAGGCAGCCGTTTGTCAAGGGGATTACATCCAGCCCCGTTTCCCAGCCTGCCAAGGAATATTAAAATTCCGACGTATCTCCGTCGTGCGTGGTGGCGTCGTGCACCGCAACACTCCCCCTACCCTTTTACTCTTCTCGCGTGTTTCGCGTGTACGCTCCACTCTCTTCGTTCCAGTCGCTCCGCTCCGCTCCGGGTTTCCATCCCCGTCACTCCCGTGTTCGTACGGCGGGTCCTGTTCGTGGAACGCAATAACGAATTCGAATATCTGCCCCAGCGTTTCGTAGCTTTTTCCAACTCTCCGGCTCGGCAGCGCGCGTTTCATCCCGACGATTGAATACGCTGGGAGAGCCGCTTTTGTCGAATGGAACGCAACGATACACAATGGGACTCGTGTCGATTACGAGATTCATTCGCCGCGGTGCCGCCTGGCTAGGGTTAATCGTTTAATTGCGTGAGCTCTACTTCTCCTCGGCTATTCTGCCCGTCCTGATGGACCGCCGATGAATATATATCCGACGGATTACAGTTGTGAATACACTCTGGCTCGACGCCAGTGTTGGGGGTTTCATTAGACGAACGTCCGCCGTGTAGCATTCTTTCAGCCGTTTACACCTGCGACATTCTCTCTGTAATTACTTGGATGAATAACTTCCAGTCGAATCGGAGATTCGATGTTTGAACGCCGAGCGTGTAATGAGAGATTCATCTGTGGGATTATACCCGACTATACGCAGCCATTCGTAAAACGATTTTGCGTGGGCTTGTCTTTCGCGAGTTCGCGAAGGGAAGTTTTTCGTTTAGTCGAGGGAACGATATATTTTGTTTCTTAATTGGAGGCGCACGAAAATCTTCTCGCGATGAGCCATGATTCGTTGCAAATCTGTTAATTCTTATTTTAACATTAGCGATACATTAATATAACAAATACCAACTAAAAAATACCTGAATTTCACGCATGATCACGCTCACGATTCTTCGATTCACACTAGAGTTTACCTGTTACTTTAAACCAAAGGTGGCCAACTGGCGGCCCGCACGCCCCCACTTTTCTGACCGCTAGCGCTATCCCCTCCACTGCATCGATCTCTCTACTGCGTTAAGAATAGCGCAGCCACAGTACTTGCGTTATTAGGTATATACAGTGTCTTTGTGTCGATAATAAAGAGTGAAATTTTTTCGTTGGACGCTTCATTTTCGAGTAAATCGATTTTGAATATTCGGCGTACATGAATAAATCTTGATGCAAATGATTCGTTATTTACAAACAGCATTATTATCATTCGTAATGTTGACTAGTTATTAATACCTGTTTATTGGAAATGATTTTCGGCTTATTTTTTCATCGTAGAATCATCTTCTCTTCGCTTGTACTATCGACGCAGGTACACCCTGTACATGTACACATATAAATTGTTCTTTTTACTGTAGCTGCGAAAGTTAAAGTAAGATAGAGAAAGTAGTTTGTATGGCCAGCTGTAGAACCGAATGGGAATTAATTTTCATGGTGAAGAAACCGGCAGACTGATTGTGAGTGGATAGTTCAATCTCCGCAGCGAAAAGACAAATTCGCCACATCTGTCTTAAACCATGCTTGAGCAGATTCAGAAAAGACCCACTTAATAATTAGAAATCTAAAGAAAAATATAAAAAGTATTTAAAGTAAGATATTTGTAACGAAACGAAATCTCCAGCTACGTTCGTAAAGTTGCACAAAAAAATTGCACAAAATTCCGCAGTCCAGTCGTCGCAATTTTCCTCGGTTGTAACCGCGAGCGTTGCGAAGCAGGAAGAACTTTCGAAGAAGAATGAAATGAGGCTCGTTGTCTCTATTACGTATTCGCGGCGCAGTGGTCGCGGTATCTCGCGCGGAATCCGCGGGAGCGGCCACGCTAAAGCGCGCGGTGACCGTCGTTTTTCCCGGGGACGAGTTAATTGACTGGACCAGCGGGGCCGCGGTCCTCGCCTCGACGATAAATAAAACCAGGACGTCCAGTTTCTGTCGTGCGTGCCTCGCCCGCGAAGGGGGAAAAAAAAAAAACGCCGCGGAGTCGAAGCACGCGCGTCTGCAACGCGACTTGGAATCGATTGCCAGCGACAACCGATCTCCTCGGCGGAAGGGAGAAAAAAATCAAAAGTAAAACAGACGACGAGCAGACGGAATATCGTTGACGGGATTCCAAGTTGCGCGCGCTTAAATGCCGATTACAAACAGATGGTCGCAACTTATCTTCAGCTCGAGGTTTCGTCGAATAACACCGGGGAACAAAAAAGGAAAATTTTTTTCACGTTTTTTTTTGTCAAAGGTTTAAAATCGATTTACATACATATAATACTTGAGCAGTACTGATTCCGTATTATATATTCACTTTGGCGAAATTATCTCTGATTTGTAAAATAATCGAAATCGGTCAAATTTCGATATCGGCTGGATATTGACGTACGTTCAATTCGTTATCAACACGTCTCGTTTAAAAAAAATAACCAGAACTTGTTTTAGTGTTAGTGGCCGACCACTGTTCAAAAACACAGAGGAAATGGTTTTCGTAGCTTATTACACTGACTGTGTGTTTTTCAATAACAAATTGTAAATAATGGATAAAAATTACATGATTTATGCTTTTCTTTTTTATATCGACTTTATTTCTCTTATGAATATTTAGGGCGCAAGCATTTGTTCGAAAACTAGAATCAATCTAAGAAAAATTAACAGCACATCCACAATCAGGAGCCTCTAATTATATAAAAATCGACTTATAAATCTTTGACGACAGATTGACCGTTCCCCGGTGTAATCAAATGAATCTGCGCTTGAAATTCGCGAAATTCTCTGGAATCTGCTTTACCCAATCGGCGAGCTCGCACGTGCGATACTACGAAATCGAACGTGAATAGAATAATATCGGTATAATACCTTTTTCCGCTTTTATCAGCTTTTTAACCGGTTTCGTGATACTCCGTGGCCGATATGAAATTAGACGGTGTGCTGTACTCGCGTTTCCGATCGCGAGCCCCACTGCTCGTGGCTACGCGCGCCTAGGAAAAATTCTTTATCGCGTGTTTCCAGTTTCCTAGCTGCGCTCCGCGCGACGATTATTCGCGCCGATCCGCCGGCTCTTTCGCGTGGCTGCTCCGAATGCGAGAAAAGGCGAAAGGTTATCCGTCGTGAGTCACTGTAACGTTCGACTCCGATAGGTTTCTCGACAATCGTTTCCTCTGTTTTTTCGAGAATTTTTTTAACAAAAATTTATTTATAAATTCCGGGGGGATGATTCTTCGAAGCTGAGAGTTATTGGTGGATCGAATACGAATTGAAAAGTGACACTTTTGTAGTTCTAGCGAATATAAATATGGCTACGTGCTCTCTATTTTTGCCGTAGATCTGTTTCGTACGACCCATTAAATACGAATTTTAAACTGATCTTGACTTCAATCTATTTACGAGTTACCAGACTGAAATAACCATCGTTTTTGTGAAGTTACTGCCAGTCTACTTGATATAACGAGATACACATTTTTTAGATGGTCAATAACCTATTTTCGCTCCGATTCTAAAGCCAACGCGCAGGAACACTTCAATTGGGTCAGCCTTCGAGATTAAAGGTTATCTACCACTGACTCACCGATCAGGAGCCTTTCTGTATCGTTGATTCATTCTTCACGTTCGTTCATATTCTTTCTAGACTACAAAAAGATGATTCTTCTCGGGTGGGGAAAATCGTTCGAGCGGATTCAATCAGCAAGTCAGTTCAATTAGAGATGAAATATCTGTGCGTCGTGATAAAACGCTGAGAGTCTCTCTGTTTCTTCAAGCAAAAGATTACAAAACTACAACAGTATAAATACGTAAAAAAAAAAAAAAAAAAAAAGAAGTAGAAGTTCAAGATGACCCACGAAACAGTCATTGGTTTTCACCTTTCTTCTCTCTCCCTCTCTCTTTTTTTTCACGACATTTAAATCTCGTAAAAATTCCGATGGCTCGCCAGTTTTATCAATTTTCAGAGCGTTTTTCTCCGAGAAACGTCCTATCTACTTTCTATCGCGGCACTTCCTGTGTACGCTTGCGGGGCGAGTGATTTGTAGCAGGAACATGTAGTATCTCGGCTTCATCGCAGAACAAACGTGCTTAAGTGTAACTTCGCGGGCGTAGTACATAAACGTCATGATACGGCCGCGGAATCGTTTCGTTTCTGCACGTGCGAGCGCGGCCCGTGTTATCGAGACCCAATAACACGTTTGAAACACCTTCGTGGAAGCATTTATCGAAGGTGGAGTGCACGCTTGCACTCTGCGTGTACGAGAGTCAAGAGAGAGAGAGAGAGAGAGAGAGAGAGAGAGAGAGAGAGAGAGAACGAGTCGATTGTTGACAATACTCGGGGACAATAAGATTGGTAACTTTCATAAAAACAAAAAAAAAAAAAAAGAAAAATAAAAAACAAAAAACAAAGAAGAAATGGAAGAGAGGAGAAAAAGTTGCGACTCTTTTTGATTGAATATACGTAACTGCGATCCGAAACTTTATTCCTCCTCGCGGAGAAAAGAATAACTTCTCGGTCGGTCTTCTCTTCGTGGAAATATTCTTGTTTCTTTATGCGAGATCCTCGAGGAAGTTTTATCAAGATGGGACATTTAAATCGTCCTCGAGGTCCGCGAAAGTTTCGCGATTTAAGAGGATTTTAAATATATCGAATAGAATATTTTATGCCACAGTGTGTGTGTGTGTGTGTGTGTGTGGCCAAGGATTGAAGATTTCGCTTCGAGGACTTCGAAATCTGGGTTATTAAAGGAGTTCTTATATCTCGCGGAACGGCAGACGCGGAAAAGATTCGAATTTAATAAGTAATCGAAGTTTCCCCCGTGGAGATTAAAGAAGACTTTGAAACTTCCACCGTCCCGAAAAATATTAATAGCGGCGCGTTAAAGTCGATAAGCACGATAGCGGGATGATTGAAATGCTCGATAATGGCAACGGACACTCGGATTTATACTTAATTACATTTAGATTAAATTCGCTTATTGAAATCCTTTTCGCTGTTCGTCCAATGTTATAACTGGTGGCGCTATTAGCTACAAAACGTTTCAAATGATCTCCGATTCTTTTCATTCTTAATTCGAGGAATCATGTACTTTCGTGCATCTTATCTTTTTCGGTAAAATTCACTAGTTATCGAATTAGTTGGAACATTGAATATCATGTGTGAAAGTCGTCGATTCTAATTTTTAAAATACCAACTAGACGTCTACAAGACGATAATGATCTGAAAATTAATTCAATAGATAATGACAGTCGTAATTTTTGAAATGCTCTCACATTTCATTGCATCCTCTACGATTCTAGATTCACAATTCCGGCAATTTGCCCAAAAATTGAACACACTGATTGCCAATGACCAATGTTAAAATTGGGAAAAAAGAGAAAGAAGAAAAGAAACAGGAGACAGACAGTTGAGATACGGTGCTTGTTCCGCCAGGACGAAACTTTGATACGAGAGTGTCTGTGATTAATTGCCCTCCGATAGAGAGCCAGCGGCATCTCCATGAACTGGTCTATATCGTAGTTTCTGTTCGCCCGGAAGGGAGAGTATCCTCCTTGGGAAGCCGAGTGGCGGACGATCTGTCGAAAAGGAGGGAAAGGAGAGTGGGTAGCAATCGGCGACTTTTGCAGCTCCGCGAAAACTTGAAAGCTGCCTCCCACCCCCCCCCCCCCCCCCCCGTCCTCCCTTATTCACCGGTGGAAAGTTCAAAAAGCCAATTAACCGGCCGTGTCGCTTTTACTGCCGATCGAACGGTAATAAGCGGGGATACAGAGTGAAATTATAGAGACTCGAAATAAGTATGGAGCCGAGCGTGCTCTGATTTGGATTAATGAAGTCGCGCTTGTCACCCGGCAAATACGCCAGTCCACTATATTCAAACGACGGTTTTTCCATTGAAAATGCCTCTCTCTATTCAGACAAGTCGTCTCCTACACCGATTGTTCAGGGTAGTAGTATCGTATTTACGAAACGGATACTTTCAACCAGAGACGGAATCGGTGTTACGGATACAGGTAAAATACCGGTATTGTTAGGTTACTATTCGATTACGTTTAATGAAACCGAAATGGTGTGAATACTGGTATGATGCTATCGAAACGATGTTAGATAGATGTATTTCGGTATAATACCGGTATAATATCGGTAAATAAAATATTAATATATTAGAAAAGAAAAAGGAGACAATGATTAAATGTTTTCATAAAGCTGCCGATAATAAATTTGATGAATACGCTTATTAACGTACACTTTATTTTTTTTTATTAGCTTTTTTTATTAGTTTTTTTATTTTATTTATATTAGCGGGTAGCAGATGTTAAGGGCTACCTAACAAAATATTAATTATTGTTCACGTTAACAATTTTCAGGTTCAAATGTTGTAGTCCTTCAAATGTCCGAATATTTTTACCACGTTACATTTCGACATTCCGTTCAGTTTATTGTTTGATATTAAGAAAAGTATGTGCAATAAATAAATAAAATTTTTGTTAGTATAAACTACAATGAATGCTCTATTATATTATTAAAAGATTAATTCAAATTTACTATTATAAATAATCGAAATCCACAACAATATTTTGAATAGCATAATGTCCGAATATTCACTGTACGTAAAAAATAAAAAATGTATTTTCGTCAGTAAAGTGCTACCGTATATATTTCGGTATTTTTGCCATAATGGACATCAAATACCGATAAAATACGGTATGACCGTCTTATACCGGTATTAAAACCGATTTCCCATAGCGGTTATATTACGATAATATGGGATATAATACCTAAACCTCACAATATTTCGGTTTTCAGTCTCTGCTTTCAACGCATTGATTCGCTAGTGACATCGAACAATCCGTAATCGAATAATGTTTTTACAATTATGAAACGTTCAAATTCTCAGCAGGTTATTGGAACTGTTGCGGTCCTCTTACATTTTTAATTAACGACTGCGTAACGTTTAAAAATTCGTGTAATTCTTTCACATTTGTGTAATTCCGTTTTCATTGCGCAAAAATGAACGATAAATATTTGCAATATTCGAAATTACACGTTTATTAAGTAAGAATCTATCGATACAAACGAGTAGAGAAATATTTTTGAAAATCCTGCTCGGAAAATTACTTTCATTCAAAGGATCGCCGAGCGATCGAGTGAGACCGCATGAATTACCGTCGCTGATCGTGGACATGAATTTTTCATCGATCCTCATCGACTCACCACCCTTTCTCTCTTCTCCCCTTTCACGTGCTTATAATTAAAATTGATCTACCTAAAAGAAAAAGCCGATATTAATCACGCGCACTGACTTTGGAAAATTAAATACACAGAGCTCAAACGTCGCGAATTTCGTCGATCATCCGTGACTCTGAGGCACGCGAGTGTTTCATGCATATTTCAAACGACGCGCGTACGCGATACGTGAATTTTCGTGAAAATAAAACAGCCACCCCTTCTCCGTCCACGCCGTGTCCGTGGCTATCGATGGTACCGCATTCATTCACGTCGACGCCAACCAGTAATTAATAACCCGTTTTAATCAGGCTACGTGTGCTCGCTCAAGCACGCGCCCGCCCGCACGAGATCACTCGCTCGTTTCGTCGGGAAAAAAAGACTCGCTGTGGGGTAGAACAAAAAAAAAAAAAGAAAAAACGGTCTGATTTATAGTTAAGAACGTTCTCAAAATAAAAGCGTGTCGAAAATGCGAGATCGGTGTTGAATGGGCCGGAATGTAGGTGGATAGAGATGGATAGGTCGGGTGAAGAGTATAAAGTGGCTGATGCGAAAGTATTCGTTTCTACACCACCGTTCAAAAGTTCGGAGCATAATTGTATTTTTGCGAATATTACTTTCAATTGGAATTTTGCTACTGCCCTCGACAAATGTTTTTTTTTTTTTTTCGTATCATCTACCAGCAATTTGTTTAGAAAGCCTCACTTCAAATGAAATGATGTAGCATTGGAAATAATCCGTTCAAATTTAATTATACGAAATTTTCTTGATTACATCTTCCCAACGTGTGATATCGTTTAAATTTAAAATTAAATTTAATCATCAACGTGCATTGCGGGTTTGCTAGAACAATAACTGTACAAAAATTAATAAAATAATTAATAACATAGTTTCAATCCTTGCAAAATATAACTTTCGTGAGAAGCAATAAGAAGTCTGGTTTATGTGAATTATTTCAAATTATGTAAATTATCGAGTGTCAATTGACTCAGAACTGTCTTTGGAAATTTCGTCTGAAATTCTTTTGTTTTTACGTCGTTATTACAGTTTTCAGTCTAGGCGTCTGTTCGGATATATCACATAATACAAAACCAAATGTATATGTTCTTTATAATTATCAGTCAATTGTAAAATTATAAAAGGAAATCTAAACTGTTGGCTAGATTTAAACACGATATTCCCTCAGAAGGGACAATCGAATAAAAAGGATCAAGATTGGAATTTACGATTTTTCAAAACACCTTTCATGGCGATTCATCGTGATACTTGAAGAAACAAAATTGATATTTTTGGAAATCTCCAAGGAATCTACGATTCAATTTCATTCAAACGCAATTGATCTACCGAATTACCGAAAATTACTTGATTCTGAAAGTACGATACGGGTACAATAATCTGTTACACCCGTGAAAAGTATCCCCGCTCGAATAGCTTTGCGAGAGCCTCTCGTGGTACAAGGAGTGGAAAGAATCAGAGGAGGGTAGCAGAGAGAAAGAGAGTGATTGACGTTAAGTCGAGCGGCTGACTCGATTATCGTTTCGCCCGGTCATTAAGAAGAAACGTCATTTAACTCCGAAGCACGGACATCTCTTTCGCGAGCACGGGGATTAAGATAACCGATTGCGTCACGATCGACACCGTCACGCTTTCGAATAAATCAGCGTGGCCCGGGGCGTCACCTCCCCGGAGGGAAAGCCGGACGTTCAATTAAACACCATTAAATCATTAATTTTCCATGGCCTTCCACAGGCTTCCATTAATTTCGCGTATCTACGTTGCACGGATAAGAGAAAATCCGACGGCGATCGTTTGTATCATCGAATTATCGACTTTTTTCTCCTCTTCGTTTCTTTCATCGTCGCCGAGAGGCATCTTCTTGATTTATTCGAGAAAGTCCACTCCCTCCCCCTCCTCGATAGCATTGCATTGTCCACCAAGTCCAGGGAATTAACGAACACAGCACGTAACCACGTTCGCGTGGTAATTAACGCGCAATCTCCTTCGTTATTTTCGTAATTTCATTAAGGCCTCATCGCAGCACGCGATGTATGTGTGTGTGTGTGTTTGCTGCGTGAAGCATAGACTCATCGTCGACGTCATTAACGTCGGGAGGGGGGGGGGGGGAGAGGAAAAAGGTCGGTGAATCGCGGTTGGCTTCCATCGCGCGATACAACGCGAACTTCGTGCCGCCATCAATCGCGAAATTACGGGCAACGTTAACGTGACCAGTTTCCATTCATCAGGAGCGAGTCCGTGGCCACGATCGATAATGACCACCATGGATCACCGCTGGCCCGATTCAATTTCCCGCGACGTCTTCGCGCGCAACGCCGTATCTTCCACCGGCGTGTCACGAGAATCGTTCCCCTCCCCTCCTCCCCCGTGGTTCTTTCTCCCACGAAATTGATATCGCACTTTATCTCAGCATTGGAGAGTTATTACACCGGCCGTATCAATTTTCTATCCGGAGTCGCTTGCACGAGGCGACTCTGCGTTACCGGAAAGATCTTACAAATCACCGGGTTCCAAGTTATTCGTATTAATAAATTCCCGATCCCTCACCCGTGGCAGGGATTTATCGTTTGAATAAATGATTGTTTCGTCATTTAAATTTCAATTATTGACGAACGGAGATTTCGCTCTCTGCGGAGCGATCGTTCAACGTTGCTGAGCTGAAGAAATGACCGAAGCGTGAGTAATCCTAGCACGAGAAACTGCTTTTTAACTCCTTACAACTGGTTTGCGGACCGTAACGAGTGACCGAACTGTACGCGATAATTTGGCGCGTTCTTTTTCTTTTAAACTCGTCGCTATGATATCACTGGATAGAAATTATTAATTAAAGAAGTAATAAAGTTATCGTTTGTTTCACTTGGGTACATTTAAATATATTTAGAACTGAGAAAATGTTGCGATTTGGGACAAAAAAAAATTCTTGACATGCGTGGCACGTCATTCCAGCGCAAGAGGTTAGCTATTCACCGCAATAACCAATTCTTAAAGATCCAAACATCCACCCGTGTCTCGAAACCCAATCGAAATTAACGCTGAAACTACCAACAATTAAAAAATAAAATTTCCATCATCAGAGACACTGAAGTCAAAAAAATATAGAACCTTTATAATACAATGTACAAACTTTTATTTACAAAAAATTAAATCTTTGAAAATACGCTGTTCTACGTCTATAAAATGTCTAAGAAAAATTAGAAATTGGTCACTTTGGTAATTCCGGTCCGGTTAAAAGTTTCGTCAGCAATCGGGAGGGAAGAAAGAACGATGCACGAGAAAGCAGATTAAGCAGAAAGAAACGGTGGAATCGCGAGATGTCGTTCGATTTTTCTCGTTCGCGCGGATCCATCACGGTGATTACCAAGATCTTCAACCAACGAAGAGGGGCGGAAGGAAGGGGTGGTGATGCGCGGTGAATTATGAGGAATATCGTAGGACCATCGGCGCGCAAAAACCGCTTCGTCGAGAAGTAAATCGAGCGGCATCAATTAGAATTGATGGATGAAAAAGTGCCTGGTCGATCGTGACCCGTCTCTCGTGCGCTCGTACATGCCGCACGATGAAAGATGAGCCGCAACGAGAAGATATCTCTCCCTCCTCGTTGGATATTAATTGCCCAGTGTTTGCGGATTCTTCGCTGGCTACATGAATCTCGGCGTCCGCGATGGATAGGCCCCGATCGCGAACGCAAACACGGCGTCTTTCACGACCGGTCGGGTAGGAATCGCCAGTGATTAACAGCGTGATCTACGCGCGTTCCGCGATTCCCTTTGCAGATTTTCTCATCGACAAATTGATAATCGAGGGGGACACGTTCTAATGACGATCGGTGATCCACTGGCGAGATAACGATAGCGTTGAGCATTGGTTTTTCCTATCACACACAGACGCGTAATTGAGTAATTCAGCAAGTGATTTCTGGTAAAGGAAATATTCATTTCATGGATGGATTGATATTCAGTAGGTTATCTGAAGAACTTCACTTTTTTTTTTAAATATAGAATTATAAAATTTCAAAAACTTTCGCAAACTTTCTTTCACGAAATGGTGAATAAATCAAGTCTTGGACATGACGTTTAAAAATAATAATGAAACGTAAGGTTGAAGTATTCTTTGAAAAAATGTATCTAATCTTCCGATGTGCATAATCTTCGCTCGTACCGAAGATAAATTTCGATGAATGAATGAAGATGGCGTCTCGAAAGGGAGAAAGAAGAGCCGCGGATGTAATTCACTGCGGATGCAAATGGGGAAAAATGGGACACGCGGACCTACGTAAGATGGGCAGACCTATTTACGGAAGGATCAAGCGGGAGGGGGAGAAAAACAGAGACAAAAGGAGGCGAACGAGAAGAAAATCCGAGCGTAAAGCAACGCTTTCCATCGTCTCCGACGAGCTGGAAAACGGACGGCCATTGTGAGCCGTCGGCGAACGAATTAAGGTCGGGATAGATCCTACCCACTCACTGCGAAAACGAGACCGAGGAAACGAGCACGCGAAAGAGAAGACGGGCAAAACCTCTGGAGGAAAAGCAGAAAAAAGAAGAAAAGAAAAGAAAAGGAAAAATGCTATCGTCGTTATTGCACAAAGGGCCCGGTGTTGCTGGACGCATTGTGCAACAACTCGACAGTCCTGGTACACGAGAAACCACGAGGCTGTCAAGAGAGCAAGCTCCCCTGACCCTCTCCCAGTCAGCGAGGGAGAAGTGGATGAGGAGGGAAAAAAAGGAAAAAAAAGGAAAGCCGGTAGCACTGGAATCGTTCGTTACTGTGTGTGTGTGTGTGTGTGTGTGTGTGTGAATCGTTGAAGACGTCAAGGTGGACGGGACGAAACGGACAGAGACGCGACGTGGAAGAAAGGAAAAGGGCGAAGAGCATGGGAGTCCGGTGGCCTGCAGCTGGCTGATAGAGCGGTCTTCGTCGATGCGCGAAATCGACGAAATCCGCACCTGTGGAACGAGCACACAGGTCCGGCCACGTCCCACGTGGCTGTGGGTGAACCCTGGGGGCCATCCAGTATCGACGGGCGCTTCGGTGTGTTGCCTCCTACGTGGATCCGTGAATGGTTTCCCGGGTCTGTGTAGAATTCTATTGGGAATTGACGAGCTCAGAAGAGAGTGACGATTTAGAATATTGCACGTTGAGTATCTGCCGCGTATTCCTGGACACGACTGTCCGACAGATGTGATAATTTTGAAATCGAGAATATTTTATCGTACGAGACAAGCTTCTCGAGTCAAAGATTCGAGTCATCCGGCCAGCACAGGATTCGGATCCTTTCAGTCTCTGGAGGAAACGAAATTCGAACAACCGAGCATTCTGCCGGAAATCTAGCGAGTCGAAAAAGTCGAATAGTCATCGCTCTATCTTTCTTCGCCCTTTCTTCCTCCCTCCGCTCTCGATGGAAGCATCTTGCCAGAGACAAGACACGGAGAAGACAACCCCATCCGTCTATTAATCCCATCTTTTGTGGCCCGCTATCGATCACGACTGGCTCGCACCGGGGGGCATCGACGACGCGTTCAACGTTCTTTCCACGGTATATATAGTGAGGTACATTTTCTCAGGTAAAGCCACACGCTGCGCCGTCGAAAAGGCCGCGCGCGGCGACTCGTTCCCGACCATGGGAGCCACTCGTCGCCGGAATATTAATTATGTTAATTACCAGGCCGCCGATCAGGCCGTTCGACGAGCGGAACGTGCTAAATGAGTTTCGTTAGTTACGATTGCTGGCCCTTCGCCGGCCAGCCAGATAACGCGTCGCCAGGACGTGGAACACGCGTGCTACACGACGTATACCTGGCTGTCGTCTTATTTCGTGCGGCCCCGGACGGACCAATTCGATCGCCAGCTCTCTCGGCTCTCGATTTATGCTTGGAAATTTCGCGGTACGAGTCCGGCGGATAAAGCAGCCACGTAGGAACATACGTAGCTGTCTCGAAAGGTGCTTACGCGCGTCTTCGCACAACACGCGACGCAGTTAACGCACGCTCGTGAAAGAATGCCGAGTATTTTATTGAGGAAATGAAGGAGAAGACGTGCGCGCGCGCTCCGTCGAAGATTGCAACGCTGCATTCACACCAACGAACATCCTCCTCGAGCACTGTTACGTGATTGGAGGACAAGACGCAACGGTAATCTAAGCGGATTTTTCATCTATTTACGAGGGAAACTCGAAGCAATTTCCGACGTGAACACGACACGTCACTCCTATCCGCTATTAGTACGTGTACGATAATTCGCGAACTTTTGTACGAACAGTCCCTGTCAACCTAGAGACGTATACGTACGTGTTTCCGCGACAAGCGTGTACTTCAGAGAGATGCACACGCTGCAACTTACACGCGGAACGATCGACCAACGAAATCTCTCAAAGCGAGCCGCGCTTTTAATCCTTCAAAGCGTGCGCGCACGCTATCTGTCCCCTGTGGGAAACGCGAAGAGGAGGAAAGGATGTTACGTGCAGAGACGAAGGAGTCACGATCAGGCTTTTCGTTGGAAAACAAAAGGAGGCAGTATCCTTCCCTTTGTCTCGCGAGGGCACACCCTGGCGAGATGCATTATTCGCCGGTGACTCGATATTATAACCAGCCGAGACCGAGTATCGACGCGAACGGAGAACACCGCCGCTCTTCATCCACCATCTAATGGCACGTTGGTTTTCTGAAAGCGGGCGACGAGTCCACCTAGGCACTCCTCTAACCCGGCAATTTCGGTGCCCCACAATCTGCTAGATTGCATCCCTAGAAGGCGAATTATCTTCCTTCGTCGTTGCCTTCTCTCTCTCTCCGATTTCTTATGTACATGGTAATCGAAAGGACAGAGAGAGAGAGGCGGAGAACTCCATCTTTTGCAGGTTGTAACTCCAAGAACGAAACGTTTCTCTCCTTCCTCGATTTCCATCGTGGAAAGGTCCTTCTGCCTCTAGGGATAATGACAGAGCTTCGTGGGTTTCCGGGAATAAGCAACAGATTTCGTTCGACGGGGCGAAACGCGTGCAATTTTCTATCCTTTGATTTAATCTTCACCTCTTGCGCGTTCGTGTATGGACTAATGAAAGATTTTAGAACCTTCGTATTCACGTGTGTGTATGGACTAATAAAATATTCAAACATCAGCCATCTTACAACCGATCAAAAAGTTCTGTGTGTGAGAAACGTAGATCGTACAGATGTAAATGTTCCTTTACTATGTTTGCTTTAATATATATCACACGTAAGAAATGAAGGTCAAGCTGTCATTATAAATTAAATTAAACACGAAAAAAATACAAGAACTTACAATTCTTTAGGTCCATCATAAGATGGCGAGTGCTGCTCGTTATTAACTTCAACATCAAATTTAAATAACTTCAAATCACATACAAACCAAAGCAACTCTCCTCTGTCCAAATATCCAAGATGAGGACACTCGACGTCAATCCGAAGAAGAAGAAGAAGAAAAAAAAAAAAATAAGACTCTCCACTGGCCATTGAAAACTCCAATCCGTCTCGGCCTATCGTGGCGATAGAAAAGGAATCCTCCTCCCTTCCTCGCCAAAAGACGCGAAAGAGGGAAGAGCAGCTACTTTCGACTTAACAGAGCAAAAAGGCTGGCTCTCTTGGTCGAAAGCGAACAGTCGGAGGCTACTCGCCGCAAGTCAGAGGGAAGAAAGAAAGAGAGAAAGGAAAGAAGGAAGGAAGGAAGGAAGGAAGGAAACGTCGTGGCGGCGGCATTCTTGGAGCGCGTGCCCGGCAATTTTGCGGCCCAGAGGACGCCTTCACAATTAGCGATATCTACCGGACTGCGCGGGGCGCATTCTTCTTCTTTGCGGACCTGAGTCCCACGCGGCAAACCCCTCAAGGCCTTTCCCATCTTCTCCTATCCGCGGTTTTGTCGTTAGGCATTAATTGAGCCCAGCCCGTGAGATTACGGGGAAGAGAGCGAGAGAGAGAGAGAGAGAGAGAATGGATCCTTGGTTTACGGAGACGGTACACCATATCCGAGAAACCGAATGAATTTCTGCCTGTGTCCCTGCCTAGTCTCGTCTCTCTTTCACCCTCCGAAACCAAGCGCTCCTCATTTTCTCTTCTTTCCCCGGCTGAAACGTCGAGAGAAGCAACCTGTTATTAAGGGACCCTGCCGATTAGATTGCGCTAATGGCGAACCGCTGTCTCCTCGCGGCCACAAGAATCGGCCACTCTCTTTCTAGCCTCTGATCCGTGTCTCTTTTTTCATCCCCGTTTCCAGCGTCTCGTGTTTCCATCGAGGTGCACGCACAGCAGAATGAAAAGAAAGAAAAAAAAAAAAAGTACAACGATGGATGCGCAAAGAGATTATCTCGCATTTCGCGAAGAATTTCAAATCATACGGATACTCCGCGATAAATACGGGGATACACTTTGAATAAACTGTATCTCTCTACAATCGCAACAACGTAAATGTATTTTCACGAATTTCTTACTCGCCTCTTTCTCGCTTCCTTTGAATTACACGAAGCACGACGTAGGATAGTTTTACGCGACTCTAATGTAAATTTGAATTTTCGGAAGATTCAATGTATTTTCACGAATTCTTGCTCGCCATTTATTTGTGAATCCTTCCTGAATTCTCTTCCTTCAAATTACACGTGGAACGACGTATAGGATAGCTTTAGTCGCGAGTTGAATATGAATCTGAACTTTCGAAGGATTCAACGAGGTGAAAGTTTTTTTCCAAGTCGCTGGAAAGAAAATCAGATCGAACGACTGTTCTCCCGTCGTGTCGTTGTAAACTTTCCTTTATCGAACGTTGTGGCATTCCGTACGGATGAAGATAAACGGATGGATAGCGAGGTTAGGGGGTAGGGACTCGTTATTCCCGCGTTCGGCGGAATCGCGTTGAATAGCCACGAGCGCGGGCAAAGCCTTCGGGCCCCATTGAAATGCGGAGGAACGCGTTCGCGGGGGTAGCAGCGCATTCACGATTGCATAAGTGGCGCAACGGGCGCATAAAGCCTGTTGCACGGCTGTGTATCCCGCAGCGGGAGAGAGCGGAGCTCGCCGAGTGCCTACTCGAGTTACTCGCCGCTCGTTCACAATTGTGTCACCCCGCTGCTGCTGCTGCCAGCAGCTCAGCGAACACCGCGAGCCAACGGGCCAACGATTTGCAAACGGTCGCGTAATGAACGCGACCGACCGTGCTTTTCTTTTTTTCATTTATTTTCTCTCCTTTTCTTTTGCAATTTTTTTCTCTCTGTCTCTCTCTCTCTCTCTCTCTCTCTCTCTCTTTTCTTCTTTTCTCTTTCCTTCAGCTAATCGACCGGCTGCCCAGACCCCGGCTACACACCCTAATTTCCCCGCTGCTCGAAATTTATTGTGCTCGATACGACGACTCGACGACCGTCGACCGTCGATCGCCGCGGGGAAACCCGCTCCGATCGTTCGAGAATTTTTTTTCCGAATCGAGTCGAGTGGAGCCGGCATATGGCGTTGCTCGAGAGAGGAGAATCGAATCGGTTAGTTTGCGAATTGGTCGCTGCGGTTTTGTGAAACGCGACAGTCTGGGAAGGTGCTTTGTACGTGTATAGAGAGAGAAAGAGAGAGAAAGAGAAAGAGAAAGAGAAAGAGAAAGAGAGAGAGAGAGAGAGAGGTATTGTGCAGAGGGAGGGAACTGTTGAAAGCGTTTGTTCTCCGTTCTTTTAACCCCTTCGACTGGAAATGGAAAAGTTTCCTATTGTACATGTGCCAGTCGGTTTTTTGAACGAATAGATGCAGAGTTATTTATATTAATTAATTACGGCACGATTCGAGTGCGAGTAGAAATAATTCTATGCTTATACTATTAACAAACGATTACTCTGTTATAATATGTATACAAGCGAGGGAAAGTAATCAGAGTCGTCTCCTATCGTAGATGATCTTCGACAACTTTAAATCGCTTATCACTGCATCGCGCTTTCAAAGAAGAAAAGCATCAGATGTTCCTCTCTATGAAAAAATTTTCAACGATTGCTCCACTGCCGAATGTTCCGTAATCTTCCACCGAGTCTCCTTTCATCGTCGTACATTGCACGACAGTACGCAATCGCTCGATAAAGTTTCCAGACCCGAGGCTTGGAAACTCTACACGCGCAATGCGGATTTCGATCGTTTCGCGCGTAACTCGACCCAGATCCTGCGCACGGCAGCTACATGTATAATCAGCAACGAGTTAACGAGTAGGTCGAAGCACGGACGGTGCTTGAAAATTCAGCGTGTCGCAGCCTCTGTTCGAAATAAGAGCCATATGCGTGAACGCGAGCCACCACCAACGGTGGTCCCCTTCTCCCGCCATTGTACCGCGCGACAACAATACAATAAAAATAATTTTCCCGGAGGCAGAAACTCGTCGCCAGGGGTATTAGCGAGCTAATGAAACGTGAGTTGGAACCCGGCCTCTCGGTGTCGCGTTTCCGGAAGACCGGGAGAGAGGGGTCCACCTTTCGAACGGAAACGCGGGGAACACGGTTACGAAAGCAAACGAGGGTAGAGAAACGCGACAGAACGGATCGGAGCAGAGAGAAAGAAAACGGGAGACGGAAGAAGGGAGAAACCCGATCAATTTATTTATTAAACGTTTTTCGTGCCTTTGTCGAGGTCTGTCGGATTCCCACGGGAAATACGAGCCGCTTAAAAGAACGCTGTCGGGTCTGGCTAGCGAATCGAGCGCTGCGCGGGAGGGAATCGCCACGACTGACAGGATACCGGTGGATCAGCCGAGGATACTTACCCCTTAATGGAATCACCGCCGACCCCAGCGGTGAATTTCAGAAGAAAACCGGCGTATCTCGCGAGATTCACCGAATTTTCGCCTTTCTCTCTCTCTCTCTTTCTCTCTCTCTCTCTCTCTCTCTCTCTCTCTCGCTCTCTTTCTCTGAGATGAAAAAACTCGATTGTCGGCGAAGAGGAAAATTTTCAATTGTGAGAATCTCTGTTGTGTTATATGAAACGACTCGATCCGATTCTGAGTAGCTCCGAAGGAATTCTTTGCGACTGGTGATTGTGAGTGAAACTTCCCAATTCTGGAGAAAATACGTGAATAAAAAAAAAAATAGCGAAACAATCGTGGCCGTACGAATTAGTTGTTCAAGACTCTGCTCGAAAATGGAATGAAATAGAATGTATTTCTATATTATATTTCGTTCGATTACTCGGGCTAATCTCGTTGGATAAGCAGTTGAATCACAGCGGCGCTTAACGACCACGAATCGAAACGAGGCGCGCTGTCGTAACGCGTTATTTTTAGTGTCTCGTACGAACGAAAATAATCTTATTATCCATAAAAGCAACGTTTCAAGCGACCGTAAAGCGCGAGACGGTAGCCGTAAAAACAAAAAGAACGAAAAAAAAAAAAAAAATGAGAAGGAAACGATGGGGAAGGAACGACGAAGAAAACAAGGAGGGAGTCTGCGCTACGAATGGATAACGATATCTCTACCGCCCTTACGTAACACGGAGGATCCTAAAGGATCGAAGGACGAGAGGACTCGAGACGAACCTGCGTCGTTTCTTGAATTTACGACTGGCGCGACTTTTATGCCACGGATTTGTCCTACAACTTATCGATTCCATTAAGCACTATTAGCGAGCCGAAGCAACCTGGCCTCCTCCATCGAGAGACAACGAGGCCTCGAGAGTCCGAACTGCCAGCCGGCTCTCCTCTTCGCTTACCTGTTCGTCCGGTTCGGCCCTCGAGTGGATTCATTTGTTTCAGGAACGAAGACGGAGATTCGGGCCTCGAGATAAAGGAGCCGATTCGAGAACGAGCCTTCAGGATCTATCTTCAAATATTTCGAATTTGTTCCCCATGAAAGATGACTCCACTCTTTCGATCCCACGCGGCACGCCCGACGTTTATTCGATTTACTGTTGGCAAGATAATGGACATTTGTCCAGAGACGAATTTTTGTGGATTTTCTTCCCTTTTCTCTTTTCGGGTTGCAACGTTCGGCTCTGTGATTTTATTGGTCTTAGTTATCGTAGCATTTTTTTTTTTTTTTTTTGTACATCATTTTGCGTCAGAGAGATCTTTCTCTGTATAAATAAATGAAATTAATGTTAAAGTTGAAATGATTGATGATGTAATAATATATCGACAGACATAATTACAATGGATTCTTATGTGGATAAAAATACCATCAATATCAACTCAACGATTCTCTAATAGACTTTGAACAACACGAAACACGGGCAACATTTCCTACCTTTTCCACAATTTCCAGCGAGAAGTATTCGTCTTTCTGTCCCTTTTGATATCACGAGGAAGCCCTCGAGACAGCCTCCTCGCCAGTCCTTTTTCTCCTTTTCCTCTCTCTCTCTCTTTCCGTTTTCGTCCTTTCTCTCCTCTTTTTTTTTCCTTTCCTTTTTTTAATCCGCCCGCGCGTTGCCTGTCCTCCCTTTCCTTGCGAGGAATGGGACAGGCTCGGATTTCACCGGTGGTCTCCTCTCCGAGGAGAAGCTCGCGTCGTAATTCTAGACAGGCGGCGTCGATTTTTCCCCGGGAAAATTAATGGAGCCGCTGACAAGCCGCGTAAAAAAATACTCTCGTCCTACACATCGATTTTCCCCGATGCGACCTCGCAATCTCGCATCGCGCTTTTTTCCTTCTGAGAGTCGAAACTCCGCTCTGCACCGTCAAGTTTCTTCCCTCTGGACGCCGCGTGATCGATCGTTTCGTCCCCTGTTGTTACGCGAATTCACATTTTTGTCGACCAGTCTTGTTGTCGACGAAAGTTAGTCATGCATTGATCAGGAATCAAACCACCAATAGGATAGGATATACAAACAAAGAAGACCCACAGACAGAAATAGTTTAGCACTGCAGCAAGCACAAACTGTTATTATAATATTTCTGTATCTACAAGTTCCAGAGTGAAAGTCTTTTCTCGTTCTAACAAATAGTTCTCTGAAACTGTAGAGCATAATTTTTAACACTGTTGTCACGGAGGCTGAGTTTCTACTGACTTTTGGATCTGATGGAATTTCGAAGGTTACTAGACTACCTCTCCGCAGAAAATCGAGCATTTTGACCTCCGAATAAAGTTCGATGTGAGACTCTACTTGGTTGCGCTCTGAGAAAGAAGGAACGTGGAAAACAGGATGGATTTGTGGAAATAATCTAGGATAACTCTCTGTCTTCGGGAAAATCAACAGAGTCTGCTACCTGTTCGAGTGTTTGCGTTTTAAGTTTCTTCGAGTGATGCAAGGATATTCGAGATACCTGTACGACAAACACTTTTAGGACTACAGTCCTAGAGAATTCATTCTCTTTCTCCCTCTCTTTTTCTCTTTTGTGTTTTCCTTCTTCTTCATAATTAACAGAATTTTCTGCCCGATGTCTCGAAGAGTATTTGTCCTTTTCTTAGCGGTAATCGTCCTAATTGCGATGAAACACCGTCTTCATAGAAGAAAGAGGTTTATCTACAATCTCCAAGCCATATTTGAGTTCCACAAATGTTTATTCCTATAGATTTCAGACAATCATCTTCTCGTTAACAGTCGACAGAATGATCTCTTTGAAATTTTCAATTACGTTGACCTTCTGGTTTTCCAATGCTTTACTGACCCTCGCTATTGTAATTTGACTCTTGGAAATGGAAAATATCTATATTCGTCCCTTCGTTAGGATACGATCAAACTAGCTGCCACTTTCCTTTCTCTTAAGAATTCTTTTCTCCCCTTCGAGAGTTTTAATCTAATTTACCGATTCCCGGTTTCCCGTCGACTTCTCTTCTAATAAAAATCACCCTGGTTCCAATTCGACCACAGAAGTTTCTTCATCAAGGACGAGGGACAACCAAGAGGGTTGCGTTCTCGAGTTCGAGGTCGGTGTCCCGGCGAAACGAAACAGCCTTACAAGATTTCCCTCTTAAGGGAGGCAACCTGCGAAAAACGAGCAACCCAAGAGCCTGAAACGAACCGAAATTTCACCGATCAGGCGTGCTCGTTCCGAACATTCGGACATCAAACGAAACACGAACGGCCCTCGTCGTTCCGTGCGATTGGCAAACGAATCTTTGCCACGCAGAGATCTCTCGTTCTTCCCCCCCTGGCCAGATTTCGCGAAATCCTTGCCTCTTGGCAATCGTACGTGACGTGGCATGTCGTTAACGCCACGACGACTCGAGAACGAGCTTCTGTTCGGCGTCACGCGCTCCGCTGGAATTTCGTGGACGACTGCGCGACACGTGTTCGACGAAGGTTGGACTCGGAGGGCTCGCTGTTCGCTGCTGGACCCGCATCGTTTCGAGATCTACGGACACTTGAAACGGGTCAGCTTGGAGAACATCAAAGAAACCCTCATCGATGCACGAGCGAAGCAACCAGGAAATTTAGCGGGCTGCACGAAGATGAACCCGACGCGGGTAAACAAAAAATGGGGCGTTTACTATTTTTCCGAGTCCTCGAGGCGAATGGAAACCAGGGTGAATACGTCGCCACGCGTGTTAAAATATTGTTACCATGGCTATCAATAAGCTACAATATTATAAAATCAAATTCTATGATTATCTCTGTTAGGAATAACTATAAATCATGTTTGCATGTGGTGTCGACAAGGTAGCATGCGATCTATGTATATATATATACAGAGACTGAAACTGAAATATTTTGAGGTTTAGGTATTACATCCATAGACTGAAACTGAAATATTGTGAGGTTTAGGTATTATACCGGTATTTGCTCCCTATTATCGTAATATAACCGCTATTTGGCAAATCGGTTTTAATACCGATATAAGACAGTCATACCGATATTTTCATAAGTATTTTGTCGGTATTTGATGTCCACAACGGTAAAAATACCGGTACGATATTTTTCATTTTCTACGTACGTTTAAAAAAAAAAACAAAAGAACAGTAAAAAGCCGCACCATCATATAGATCTCAGAAAAAAGTGATTGTAAGCTACAAACCTCCTTAAAAAACCGAATATCTATGTTTTATAAAATAAAATCCAATACCAAATTAACAATCTCTAACTTGACATTGTTAATAAATACAAAGCAACCCTCTGTCCAAGTGGAATTCTCGTTCAAGCGAAAACAACCTTCACTAACCAATAAATATCACTCGAACGACGTGCATAATCATATTTTCGTCGCACTACGTTTTCCCCATCCATAAATAATCCTTCGTACTTCGATATATCCTTCCCATCGCTACAAGTCATCTATCGCTCTGTTTTCGCTGCAAAACTGTACAGAGTGTTTCACAAGGTTGGCGCCGAAATTCGAGAGTGAAACAAAAGATCGTAAACGTCATTCCCATTGAGAATTCAAATACTTTACCTTAGTGCCTTCCTCTATAATTCGAGAATTGTTATCGATCTCACTTTTATTAAGACTTCTCTTGCTTCGATGGGCCACTACCTACCTCTAAAACATTCGTGACGTCAACGTCCTCAGGGGACGCCCGTAAAGTTTGTAAAATAAAGTCGAAACGAAAATTCGACCTGCCACGCACCGCAACGTCCTTATTCGTCTGAACGTAGGAAGAGGAAAACGCAGTCCCCCGAGGAATGCGACCAGTGTAGGGCCCAGGACGGGGCCTGGAAGGGCTGTATCATGCAACGGGCGCCCCCCCGCTGGGTTCTCCACTGCCAGCAAAGGAGGGGGTGTGGCACCGGTGCACCCCTCGGGATCCTGCGGTCATCCCTGCTCGTCGGCGGCCCTTAGAAACGGCCATGTTCAAATACACGCACGCAGCGTGCCATTATGCAGGCCCCGTGTTCTACAGGCCGTTACGGAACCGCCCCGTAATGGGATAAAAATAACCGTGTTTATATAGGATTACGACGACCGATCATCTTCCACGAGCAGGACGAGTTCTCCACGATGGAGAAAGGCGAGGCGAACTGAGAGTTTGGGATAGAAGGGTAGAATTTTCGTCGAGTCGGTTCCTCTCCTCTCTATTGTCTGCGCCTCGTCGATACGCGATACAGAGACGTGACGTCGTCTTGGGTACGTGTACGAGAGATCGATGCACACCGCGTCCGATGTTTACACGATGATCAATTCGTGCACCGTCGCGTGCGATACGCTATTGTCGAGTGTGTGTCTAGGGAACCGTTCGTTAATAATAATCGGGTTTACCTTTTCAGGTATATACGGCTCGGGATTATTTGCTCTTTCTTGTTGTACTTCGTCTGACGACGGAGGGGGGAGGAACGTAGATACGCGATGCCCGACTACTTTTTGTGCCGTGAGAAATTTCCCGACGGCGAGATATTAAATATCCGATGGTTACCTTGCACTTCCCATTATTAATTAACAACACGCTAGGTATCTGGTGTTTAATAAATTATACGAGACACATGAAACATTGCGTTGACTGCGTCTGATGCGTTCGCCGTTTGGAAAAATATATGTTCGAAGCGAAGCTTTCTACACGAAACACGTGTATTTTCATTTAGCTAGACTTGTCTACCTCAGTCCGGCAAAAAAACTCTAACAAAGGGGACAGACATTTTTATACGCACTCTCGCCGATGGAAGGGCTAAAAGGAAGACACACGGAAAAAAGAAACACGCACGTACCACGTGTAAAGTTAACCTCTCGCGCCTGCATCAGCCAATCAATCAACCCCCCTCTCCCTCTCTGATTGTTGCCATCATCGTTCACGAGAGGGAAGGAAAGGTTACAGCGTGTGTTTGCCACGGTACTAACGAGACAGAGCAGCCACTGTCTCGGAACCGTTCCCGTCGATATTAACAATCAGCCCATATTTGATTACAGTCTTGCTAATTGCGCGTCGCCGTTCGTTGTTCTCTTCCCCCGTCTTCGCTCTCTCTTTCTCGCCACCCCGTCGTCCGATCAATTGGACTGCCTCTCTCTCTCTCTCTCTCTCTCTCTGTCGTGATGTAAGCTAGACAACGACGAAGAACTCTCTCTCTCTCTCTTTCTCTTTCACGTGCGCGCGTGTATTAAACAGCCAGTCAGAATTGTCAAATAAAGAGAGAGAGAGAAACCGCCCTCCCCCTTCGGTTATTAAATTATTCTGGCGTAACACAGCGATCCTACAAGCGGAGATACGGCAATTGACACCGACAACACCGATTTCCCCGGCAGGAGAACGCAATTCCGGGGATCGTGGGACGCGGCTAAATACGCGCGCTCGCGCTCGTTCACCTCCGCAACCGGGGTTAAATTCCTGTTATTAATGGATTTGTTTGCGGTGCCTGCTTCGACGGTCAATATTTATTTATCCGGGCGAATGTTAGCGCTGCGACAAGTCCGGTTCGTCGGTTGTACAACAGTACAGGGACGACCAGAGAGGTTCAGAAACCGAGGAGGATAGGCCACGACTGGTGACGCAGAGGACGGGAGAGTGGGGTGGACGACGGGGTCACGGGAAGCGGCAAGATCGTAAATAAATGACCAGCGAGGATTTATTTTGAGAGAAAAAAACGAATTTACGTATGGCGGGGGAAAAAAATAGGTCGTCGACGCTGCTGATGGTAAGAAACGGGAAGAGAACGTCTCTGATTTCTCGAACCCTTTTATTATTAAGGCTTCGCGTCGACCGTGAACCGGCAACCCTCGAACATCGAGTGTATTCACCTTTTGAGGGGTACCTTTTATTTAACGGGGACTGATGGAACTGTGCGCAGTCAATAATGTCATTAAAGGAAATACTGAATGAGTGGAAAAAGAAAAAAAATGAAAGAGACACGAGAGGCATTCTCATCGTTTGGTGTACTTTTTCTGATTTTTGATTCTTTAGTTTGCAATAGTTCCACGTGTATGCTGTAATTTCAAAATTGTACGAAATACGTGTCACTGCATGTTTTCTCTCGAAATGAAATTGCTCCCGTCTGCACGTAAGCGATTATCCCTTTCATCAACATTTAAACAACAACAATTATAATAATTCACAATAATTTTAATATATACGACAAACATGAACGTTGATCCATTCATCGCGTTGTGAGCAATCCCATCACGCACGCACGCACGCACACTCCCATCCTGCGAACCTCCGATCCCAAAAAAAGGAAAAAAGAAAAAAAAACGAAACCATAAACCACAAATTCTCTTCCCAAAAATCCCTTCTCCCTTCTCGAGTCTCCCCCCTCCCAAAATCAGCCTCCTCACTCCTCCCCTTCCTCCCCAGCCCCTCCAATTTTCCCTCGTAGAAGACAGAGCAAACAGGACACGACGGTGGAGCAAACGGCAGCGTCGATGCGTTTCTCTCGGCAGCTCGCGCGACACTCGGAAACGGCGCGGCGCGTTCACGGGCCAAGAGCATCGAGAGAGAGCTGCAGCATCCGCGCGCGCTCCCACCAGCCGTGAGCGTAAAGCAGCTCGAACACGGCGGGTCCAGCTCGTCTCCGCCGCTATTGCCACCACCACCAGACACGTCTCCACCACCACCACTGCCGCCACCAGGGTCGACGGCGTCTCCACCACCACACGGCGGGCGAGCAGCGGCGCTCAAGAGGCGAAGGGCCCCGAGGTTTCTCCGCTCGGAGTCAGTTGGCCGACATGAGCCGCGCGCGCTGGGGCTCTCGGTGTTCGTACGCTCGTTAAGGGTGGCAAACGCGATCGGTGGCGTGTTTCACCGCTGTCTCGTGAAATGTCCGCGGATCGCCGGGATCGCGCGACTCGCGACGTTCAACGAAACGAACGCACGTTACTCGTCGACGGTGACGGCGGTAGGTAGTTAGTTTTTCTTCCGAACGACGACAGAAGGAGAGATAACGTGGTGTAACGAAAGAGATTGATCGAATCGTTGAAAGAGGGCCAAGTTTTCTCGGTGAGGGACCGAGTTTCCTCGCGGACCGTACTTCAGGTGAACTTGAACCAGTGTCAGTGCAGTGGGCTTCTCGAGTGTCGCTTGCCGTGGATAAACAAGAGAGAGAGAGAGAGAGAGAAAGAAAGAGTGCTTTCCTGCAGAACATTCAACCGTGTGTTCCTACGTGCGAGAGGGGTGCAACGTGGATTTCCTTTGAAAGAGGAAAGAGAGAGCCTGATCCCTGGATTTTAACAGTTACGAGTGAGTCCCTTGTACGTAATCGTATAGTGTGTTTGAATTATTCGGATTAATTAAAATCGGATCGGAGGATCGGAAATTGAACGAGTATACTTGGAGGAGATTGTCGATCTTTAACGACTCGAGTGTTCTTTCTTTTCTCTTCTTTCGGTGCTTTTCAATCGAGACCGAGAATTTCGTGTCTTTCTCTCATCCGGTATTTATTTTAATGATATTATTGAATATCCAGTTACGGTTGAACGAGCATCTCGGAAAACCTCCATGCGACGAAAATTAGGGGAGACCGAGTCGCTTATCTGAGAACGGCGAACTCCCGCTGGGCCACGGCTTAAAGGTACCCTGGAAAAAACTATTTAAAAAGCCGCGCGGCAGTGGAACTGTTTTTCTCCCCCGTTCTTACGCTCCACTTGCCTCGCTGCAACCGTCTCCCGTGTTATTGCTATTCAAATTAATTAAGCCACTGTGGCCCAGCGTGAACTCGAATTGCGCGCGATTCCGCGCTATCTCTCGGAGAAATTGGAGAAAAATTCCCCGCGAGATCGTCCGTGCCAGACGAACGATTTACTTGTTGCTTACTACGAGTTTTTATCGACCACGCGAACTCTCGCGACTAGGAAAATCGCTCGGGATCGAAGGCGACGTATCGCTCGACAGATGTAGCAGACTTGGAAATCGTGCCGGCAAATAAACGATGACTTGTTGTGGTAAGAGATTGTTTCTCGCTGCACAGACAGATCCACTCCGTGAGAAATTCTCGCGGATATTTGCCACGGTAGAAACTTCACTTTTCATCGAGCAGCCGTCGAGCGAGGAAATTGATTACGGAATGCAACTCATTGATTTTCTGGATTTGCGTTCAGATAAGTAGATTCAATAGACGGTTTATTTTACGCTCGAGCAGAGACCTCCGTGTTTTTCATTTCCATAGGCACGTAGATCTTTTTTCAGATCGCTCGGTATTTTATTTATTACATCACTGTATCGTAATCAACTTTATTCGGTTCGGTTGATTCGGAGCTTCTAAAATCCTGCCGGATCGAGACTCGAGAAATAAAGATCGATCGGACACTAGCGTTTCCATCAGTATCCCGATTAAATTGTAACTTACTTTACAAACTTTAAAATTCTGAAACTTCGTTTGAAAATCACTCGTGCTACAAAACCGAAGAAAAGACGGTCGAAGAAAAATTCTCAGTTCTCAGAATTCTCCCCGCAGAGTCGTAACTCTGTTCGAACGACGCGATAACGTGCCAACCGGCAACCTTTTAAGCAGCGATAGAAATTCCGAAAGTAAGCTAACAATAAGTTTCTGTCATCGCGGACGCGTAACGTTCGAATCATTTCACTTCCGATCGTTCGACTCCGTAAATGGTGCCGAAACGACGCGCCGCGAAGTTTTTACGAAAAATATACGCGCCGCCAGAATAAAGGTGCCAGCCTCCGCTTCGAAAAAAAATTCGAAAGGAAGCAGTTTCTCGCCGGTGGTCGCGGACCGACGACTCCACGACCTCCGGCGGATCGCATAATCGTAAAGTGGCCGTCCATACGCGGGCATCGAGCGAAAGATTCTCGCAAACATTCGGCTCCACTTACCAGAATTACGTTCCGTACGGATCGCCGGATCGTTTCGTATATACAAACCGGTAGCGCAGTATGTTTTCACCGATTTACGCGAAACGCGTGCGAAACGAGGAGGCGAGGAGTTCCCTCGTAAATACACGAAATATGCAGAGGGGACTGGCAATTCCTTAGCTCTCCTTCACGGGGAGACGGCGGCGCGTTCAGGCTCTTCGACTTGCAGATAGGGTAAGGTTGGAGGAGGAGTGTTTGGCTTAGAGGACGAGGGTGTCAGGAGTTCGTTGATCACGCATCGGAGACAGAGGTTAATTCATGGAATTATCTTTGTAAATAAAACTCACGGCGTTGAGGCCATTCGTGCAGGGCGAAAGAGTGAGTTATCGATTACAAACGAGGGTATTTTTGTAATCCGCCGTGAAACGCTTCTTCTTTTTTTTTTTTTTTTTTTTATTTTTTCTTTTTTGATGTTGAAAATATTGGTTCGTGTTGTGTAGAAATTCGTCGTGGAAATTTTTTGAACCTCGCTCGTCAATTTATAGATATTTTGATTGGTAACTTCAACTACCATTGCAACTTGTTATTTCGTTGTTACGTTTACCTACCCAATAAAATGTTACGATACTCTAAAAAGAAAAACAATTCTCTTCGAAAAAAATACGAATTATCCGAAGGAAAATGGTACGAATACTTTTGTACGAATACCGATTGTACCTTCGCTCCTACTTGCTCAAATAAGAAACCTACCAAATTGTAGCGACCCAGCAAACGTAATTCATCGTCGATCCTCAACGATGTTTATCTTTTCCAACCAAGTGATTCTCGCCTCCATAAACCATTTTCCATTCACGACACCCACGAAACAGCGCGAGAATCTCGAATAGAGTGCATGCACGTATATATGACGAAAGCTGCAAGAGAGTCTGTCGATATATTCCCTGTTTCGCGGTCGTGGCCGAGGGACGATCGATAATTCACGGTCACACAGGCAACGTCGACCTGTGCGATTCGTGAATAGAGGCACGATTGTCAAGCGAGCAAGCGCTTTTCGTATCTCGTCTGATTCCTCTGATGGATCGGCGAGGGAATTGCCGCGATTTTCACCAACATCGAATCGATAAACGCTTGGAAATTGCGGATCGTTCGACGGCGTTGTTTGCGACGGCCTGTTAACCTTCCGATCGAAAGCTGACGCCCCGATCATAGACGCCGCACTAACGAGGATCTATCGCGAGAGACGCGACTACAATATAATCGGCCTTCGATTTCGTCCACCCCATCTCTCTCTCTCTCTCTCTCTCTCTCTCTCTCTCTCTCTCTCTCTCTCACGCGCGCTCTCTGTTGTCGTTCGTCCATGCGTGCACCGCGAATGCAATTAATTAATAAGCCGCGTATCTCTCGTCGAACCGCCATTGATAGCGTCCATTAATCGTCGGCCGCGATACCGGCCGCAATAATTACGCCTTTGTCTCTTTTCACAAGAACGATGTCCGCGGATACAATTTCCCCCCCCCCCCCCCGAGTCCGAGTAACTTGTTTTTCCCCCACGATAAAAAAGAAGAGAGAAAAAGAAAATCAGCTTTCTGGGTGGTATGTTTCCTTAAGAAGATTCCGCGTTGAATGAACGAGGGAATATTTCTGCAACATTCTTATCAATGAATCGCATGCTTCATTCAGATATTTCAGATTTGCGTTTTCAGATTGTGAGTGAGCTACTATGTTGTTTCGGGTTTACACTGCGGATGATTAAATATGTTGACGCGCAATTTTGGTTCGCTGAATAATCAAATAAATTAATATTCCAAGGAAAGAAAATATTCGAAGATGAACAGCAAGGTTAGATTGGAAAAATTTCTTTTCCAAAAATCGATGCTCACTTGGAATACCTGGCTCCACTTATCAGTAAAGCAAACAGCAACCATTCCCTCCACGATATTCCTTCCATCGACAGTACCTGAAACAGCTTCTCAAAAAAAAAAAAAAAAACTCAACACATAAAAGAGAGAGAGAGAGAGAAGGAGAGACGAAGAACATATTTCGCTCCATCCAAAATTAAACGAACGACACTCACTGGCGAGTCCCTAGGCTCGAGTCTGTGAGCCTAATGCTTCGAAAATGGCCGCCGCCCACGCGACTAACCTCGCCTGTGCCGCCGCTCTTTGACTCTCTCCCTCTCTCTCTCTCTCTCTCTATGTTTCTCTCTTTAAAATGCCTCTCTGGCGCGAAACAGCACTCGCAACGGGGGCAAAACAGTCGGGGATCGCGAACGAGCGAGCGAGCGATATCGCGGCGCTCGACTCGCGAATTCCATCGACGCGACTCGCCGCCGATGAAAGAAGTCGGCGGAAGCGGCGAGACGAAAGCGAGCAACGCGAGAAAACTGAAAAGCGTTGACGCAGGGGGACATTCAAAGGGGGCGCGTGTCGCGCTCGTACAGGAACGGAGACGTGCGAACGCAGAAATAAGAGGATCCATTGGCACCGCTCTCGTTGCTTTCCGCCCGACTTTCTTTATTTTCGCACGTCGGACAGGCTGGAAAAGGGAGTTCCAGTCAGCGTGCCTGCCTCTCTTTATCCGGCTCTCCGCCGCTTGATCATTAAAGTGGAACTTCCTATAAGCGTCAGACGCACGATTCAATCAATAAAGAGGGCGGCAGTATTGGAGAACAACTGACTTGATATCCTTGAAGCTGAATCAGAGAATCCCCCAATGATGTTTAACACGACTGATTTTATTAACATCGGTGTTGCAATTATGCTCGTCGCAACAGTCACGAATGAACGAATCGTGGAATGTGAAGTTGAAATTTCATTTTTCAATTTCATCTTTCAAATTGAAGATTAACTAATAAATACAAACACATTTAGATATAATGGTATGCATGTAATGATTAATATCATCTGAGAAGAAAATCGCAAGGCAAGGAGTTAACTGGACGAAGAACGTTTCCATTTTAAATCAGTCGTTGATAATGCCTCGGCTACGCTCTCGATTTTTCCGAGTAAGAATGAGTCCATGATCGCGCGTTTATCCAATCGCTAATTGACGCGTTCGCACCAAAGAGAGAAGTTTCGTTCGATATTGAAAATTCCGTTTGACGTCGATTCGATAAAGTCGTAAGACGATATAAGCCACCGAAGCTAAACGGAAGTGAGAGATCATCAATCGTCAGCGAATAATCCACGTTTCTTTTCCACGTTCGACGATCGTTAATCTTCCTCTCGAAAGGAAGGATTTTTGCACTGGCGTTTATGAGCTCGCGTGTACGTTCCGCGGCACGAGCTTCGTCGGTATCCCGTAATTATCGAACAGTGCCGCTCTTGCGTGGATATCGATGGATATTTCCATGATTACCCCATGGTTTAAGTCGACGCAAGTCCACGCAAGTCCACGCAACTCTGTGAGTTCATACGTTCGATTTGTAACAGACCACGATATTGTCGGTCCCCTTTAATTTGGAAGGAACCAAGTATTTTAATATCAAAACGGATCGACCTCTATGTGAAGTTCTTCATCTATGCACATATTTTGACATATCTTCTACATTTTCGCAACTTTAATTTTCGTACAAGCACGTAAAAATCCGAAGTCGATCGTGCGTAGATCTTTTGACAAAATCTTTCATGTTGCTAAACCACCATAAGTCTTCAGACAGGGACATGAAGATTTACGTTGTTTTCATGCCAACTTCCTAATCGTAAGACGAGCTAAAGATCCGTAGATTTAAATTTTATTAAAAATAATTTAATAAACTGGTTTAGTGATTTCGCAACGCTGTGAAACGTTGCGTGCATTTTTCTGCGATTCCCTGCAAACTGAATGCCCGGAACTGAAGAAACGTGGAGAAAGAACAACCTGTCCACATGCTTCTTAAAGGAGATTCTTCCTGTACGTGTTAGACACGCACGTGCACATACACGCCGTGATGTACCTTGTATTATTCTGCATAATAATCCAAAATCTCTGAGAAAAACGCGGAAAACGGAGCTCGATCTATTAAAGTGGGAGAAATCCCAGGTCTGAGAAACCCAAAGTTTCACCACCAAAGGTTCCGAAGCTTTCTCACAGCGATAACGCGATAACCCATCATTATTCCCCCGGTTCACTTTAACAAACTCAAACCGAAAGAATCCACCCGAGGCAAGAAACACATCGAAGAAAAACATCGAGCGCGGCTGCCATGGAGGCAGGAAACGCGAGGCACGTGACGCGAGTGCGTAAAAGCCGATGGAAGAGGGGGCGCGCGTTTCGTTTCTCCCTCCTCTAGCCCGCTTTCCGTCCGCGGGACCATTAAAAACATCGCGGATGCGGCCGTGTGGCGTTATCTCGGCCGGCGGATCGATTTTTTTCGGTATCGCGGTCTCGATCGGCTCGCAGGGAACGACGTTGCAACGGTGGAGCAGGCCGAACCAGGTCCCACCTGGCACGCGTTGCCCCTCCATCTGCGTTCTCACGGGCCCTCGCGCCGTTCGTCCTTCTTCCTTCCTTTTCTACCTACCTGCGTCCCTCATCTCCTGTGAAAGCTTCGACGTGCACGCGAGCGTGTACGAGCCGAAACCACCGAGCGCAGCTTCGTTCACGCTTCGACGAATTTCTACGCAGCTTCTCCACTGGTGGTTTCCTGGGTCACGAACGATCGATGAAGACGAAGAGAGGACCTTCTGGGTCTTCTTCGTCTGGATTACAAAGGCCTTCTTCCGGGCTCTTGGGACGTTGGACGTATAATGGATACAAATCGAATCGAAGATGTTCGTAAGATAAGGAGATACAGGGTGAGATAAGGGGAGATTTTCTGGTAAATTATGAGTGAACCAGATGTCTGGAATGGGTGGATACATATGCAGGTAAGAGATTTCGATCGATAGGCTGAAAAAACAAATTTTAGAGAACTAATTCTATTGGAAGTGACTTGTTCAATCCTTTTACTGCCGATCAGAAAAGTTGTACTTGAACGAAAAATACCGAGTGAAATTGACAAGTAGTTTGGTCATGTTTGAAAAAAAGGAAATATAAGAATTCTGTGAAAAATGATAATTACAGAATTGGAAAAGGAGCATATTAAGAAATGAAAAGAGACTAAACTAATCTGGCCAACAATGATATATCGTTAAGAGGTTAAGTGTGTTCTGCCGACTTTATAAAGCGAAAAAGTTCGAGTGTTAATCCAAAACTATGGATTTTCATACTGTATGTCATATTGTACGTAAGAGACAACATTTGCCTATTAATTGTACATACGAATGAACTTCTTCCTCCTTTTTACTTTTATTTCGCATTTCTTGATCCAGTTCTACCACCGAACTGTCACGAATCATTAAAATATACATTGCGATTGACTAATATTACAAAGACAATTGAATATCGTAATACGATAATACAAAGTTCCTATACAATTTATAATGCACGCATGTCGCATACTTTGAATATTTCCATGTCTTACGAAGAATGTAACAAATATCTGAAGAGGCAAACGAGCTTGTGCCAAAAACTGACGAAACAGGACAAAGAATAGCAAACTGAGCAGGTGTCGGGCAAGAGAAAGAGAGAGAGAGACACATTCGTCACGAAACGTCCGAAAAATGGTGACATAGTGTGCGTGCGATGTGTGCGTTTGGTGTGCATGGCGGCGAACGATCGACACGCGAGATTAGAGGGAAAGCGTATCGTGGAAACGAGTTTCTTCTGGCGCTAGGTCCACCGCGTCAAGATTGCGAGACAGATACCACCAATCGGGGAAAAACGTACTCGAAGGGGGAATGAAAAAACCGGTCTGCATCCTAAATTTTCCCCTGACTGGTGTCTCTGACCATTGTGCGTTTCGTACTTTCGTGGAAAAACTTCGTGGAATAACTCCGTGTGTCAAAGTCGATTCGTCGCGTAGGAGAGGAACGTTTGATCGTCGTGACAGTCAACTGGATCTGGCGTCGTTGGACTCGCGCGCACGTGGCTCGTTCGGTGTATTTTCAGCTACACGTTCGTTCAGTCGAGCTCTTGCTCGCACGACGCCGCTCTAATGAAGCGATCAAAGGTGCAAGTACTTTGACTCCAGACTTTGAGGCTATGGAAATACATCGGCATATGTTTAATAATAATTTGCCGCACTTTTAGATCGCGGTTTCGATTTGAATTCCGGTGGGGAATTGAATCGCGAATTTTTACGAATTTAACCACTTGCGCTGGCAACTGACTGCGGACCATAACGAGTGACCAAACCGTATACAATGATTCGTCGCTTTCTTTTTGAACTCGTCGGAATGATATCACTGGATAGAGATTGTTGAGAAGTAATAAATTTATTATTTGCTTTACCTGGGTTATACTTAAATATACTTAAAACTGAGAAAATATTGCGACTTTGGAACAAAAATTTAACAAGAGGTTAAAGACGCGCGACACGCTTTTAAATAGTGTTTGTAAAAATATAAAATCGCGCAAGGATCCACGATCCGGTGACGAAGCATTTACGTATATTTTCTGTTCCACGTGAGAGTTAAAAATTTATAAAAATTCAATCGTGACAACTCTTTCGAAAGGCCAGATTTTTCACGAAAGGAAGGATCCTCTTGATTTTCCACGAGAATCCTGCGAACCATCCTCGCAGTGTTACAATTTCACAAGTCAAGGTTTCAAACCTTCACGGTTTCCTTGTGCTCTAGTGAAATTCCCCCCTCGACAATTCTGAAAAGCTCAAAAGTCACGGGTTAAACCCTCTTCGAGCTGAACTTTGAAGCGGTTGCCTCGACCTCGTTCCTTTCATCGCAGCAGAAAAGGAACAAACGCTCGCGCTGCGTGGAAACGGAGGGGTGCCGGCGAGCCTTTCGACGCTGGCGGAAAATCGATGGATCGAGGATCGTAATAGACGACGCTGCAAGTTTCGCAGCGGTGACCACGATGCGCTGGATACCCATAAATCGACCGCGTGGGCCACGTCCCGACGGATTGAATCCTCGTGCTCGCAGGTAGCCGCAAATTTGTACACGTTGCGTCGAGATTTCGTCGCCATCTCCCCCACAGATGGATCACAGGCAACAAAACGTTGTAGTACGTGAGTCTTGCCAAGGCAACACAAAGAAGGAACGACGATTGTACAGTATCTCTTAAGATCGGTTCAGATCTCAGAGAGATAGTACACACACGCGGTCGATCGGGGTCGATCGCGTGCGAATTTACTGCGCGTAGACACACATTCAGCTGGAGAGTCGTTAAACAGTTGGAGAATTTACGGAGGACAGGAAACATTGTAAAATACAAAAAGGTTAATTCGCAGATATTCCAGTATAAATGACGAAACGCTAGACTGTTGCGCAACTTTCTCACTCGAAGGCTCTCCAAGCACTCGACGATCTTCGAGCCCCACCGAAACGAGAGCCAACAGAACAATTCTCTGCAGCTGTCCCGCGAACAAGTGTCTACGGAACGGCTGTCCGTAAGTCTAAACGAGTCTTTAACTAACGGACCCACTGCTAGCTGAAAGAAGTATATCTTGAGAAGGATCTTCGTTCGAGAGACGACTACCTAACCTACGTGGTGAGAAGGTGAGAGCAAAAGCTGGACGAGATGGCAAGGAGAGGAAACGTTCAACGCGCAAGGTTTGTAAAGACGCTGCCGCAAACCCACATCGCTTCCTCCGCAGGGGAGGTTGACATATTTATTTCGATGCGTAATCTTCTCGGATTACGTTTCGCCCGCGGTGCAGGGTGAAGGGGCGGGGAGAAAGAGAGACGTTGGTCGAAGAGGGGGAGGTGGAGGATATAATGAAAAGGGAACCGAAGGAGAAAAGATAGCCAGGGGCGGAGGCACGAAACGCATACCTGGGGCCACACGTGTGCATCTCGAGAGGGCGGCCTCTTGAAAACCCCTGTACACACAAAAGCTGGTCCTTAACGCGGCGACTCCAATCGACTCGCGTGGTTCACGTTCCTGCTACGAATACACGCTGTGCCACCTCTGAATGGAAGAAGGCGTGCCAACAGAGTAGCTGAATCGAGAAGACGTCGAAGAATCATTGATTCGCTCTTCTGTTTCTGAGAAGCAGGATCGATTGACTGAACCTTGTGAAGAATTGTCGACGAGTTAATTTGATGCTTTTTTAGACGAATTCGATCGTTTATGATACAAATCGTTTCTTTTTTTATCATTCTAGGGTTCGTAAAGCTTCGAGAAATCTCGATGCAAATTCGTTTGTTACAAATATTAGATATTATTATATTGTAAAATTAATTGTGCAAACAAATAAAATGGGAGACGAGTAAAGCTAGATTTGAACTGCGCTCCCACTAATTTCGCTTTTCTCGACGACTATTACGAATTCGTTCCAAACGTTGCAACAAGAAATAACAGCAGAAACGCGCTTGCACGTAACTACAAGAAAGAAGCTGTTCCGCGTGAAATACGATTTCCTTGGATCGCGTGTTGTGAACACGAAACGATCTAGGTATGGATACACGTGGGCGGGAAAATTGGTCAAGGAATGATTTAGTGAGAAATGTTTCTTCTTCCTTTTTTCTTATGATACTTGGAGATTTGTCGAGGAGATATCAGGGTGAAAAGTAAGGTGGATCGATCATTGTATACACTTAGTCCGAAGCAGCAACTTTATCATCTTAATGCCATACTCTTTCTTCTTCAAAAAAGGGATCCTCTATAAATCATCTTTTACACTTTTTTATTCTTATCACTTTGAAAAAGAACACTTCGTGAATCACGTTACTCGATAAATTCCTCGCGTAGAAGAAGAAACTGTAAGTTTTTCAAAGTACTGAAAAGAAACTCTCACACTGTGATTCTTCTTTATAACACGAAATTACAACGAAACAACGCATCCTTTTGAATTATTAATATAAACTTTAATCTAAAATAATATAAATTAATATGAAATTTAATTCCTCGTTAGAGACTACCTAGGACTATAAGAAGGCACTTTTAATTAAGCCATTTGTCTTATACTCACCAAGGTTTCACCGTCTTCGCTCACGGAAATACATACTCCGTATATACATGCATACACATATATTCCAAGCCAATTTCTCCGACTACCCACTTGTTCATCGAGTCCCTCCGGGGGGAAGGGAAAAGCCTCCGATCGTTTGAGCGTTCAAGTTCGCGGCAGCAAAACACGAAAATTCGTGACGCGTTACGTAAATGCATGCAAATTTATTACGACCGGCGGCGCATGCGTGCGTCGCGATTTACAACGCTGTAAGATGATAAAACGCGTAATAACCCTGGGCATTAGAAATGTTACGGAGCGCCGTACAACGCCGCGAGATTACACGGCGAGGAAGAGGCGAGATCAGCCGGCTGGTTTCTAAATAACACGATTTCCACGCGAGTCGAAAGGGAGAGAAGACAAATGGAGAAAGACGGAGAGAAGAGAAACGTAATTACTCGCTGTTGCTTCACGAAATCCCTACGATCTTCGAGGGGTTGCAGCCTTCTTTCAAGGGCCTCGATCGATCTGTGTCGACCCTGTAACGCAAACATGTCGAACGATGATGTACAGTGGAATAGCTCTGGAAATATCAAAAATATCGATGTTGATTTTTGAAACATCCGATAGAATTTGGCGAATGTAAAATATAACCAACTGTTTTGAGCTTCTAAAAAAAAAAAAAAAAAAAAATCGAACGAAATTCTGGGATACTTATCGATGTCTCGTCGGATTGGAAAACTCCCCTATATAACTCAATAACGATAACTCCACATATTCCCGGCGTTGCACACACCCGAGCCACGTATCACAATCCTCCCCCAACGGTACAAGAAAACCACATTTTCCGTCTACTTTCGCTGCCATCGAACTCCACCAGCCCTAATAGAATCCGCCCTCCCCAGAGGACTAGCGAAATTTCGCACGCTCTCGCGAGACGTGAACAATCGATAACGAACTCTCGACTGGAAGTCTGTTGCGAAAAAGGAGGGAAAAAAAAGAGAAAATGAAAAAAAAAAAAAACATCGAGCCACGTATACCTTTGTTCTTGGCGCGCGGGTATCGAGGATTATAGCGGGTACATTGGTGTGCGAACGTATAAGCACGCGTGGATCTCGTCTCTCGTTCCTCCGGGGCCCCGCTTCTGTTCCGCAGCCGAGGCGGAATAGAAACATCGAAGGGAGGCAGGCTTCGCAAACCGGTAGCCGCCTGAATACTCCGGGGAATCCGGCCCCGTTGATTCTGCTCCCTCCTACCTGTTGTCACGCGATACCCAACTTGCCCTTCGAAGCTTTAAACCGCTTTTCACTCGCGGTTTCTCGTCGCTCAGCGTGTAGTAACGTCTCTTTGAACCTCTCTGAGCCGAAGCGACACGGTCACGGCCCAAGAAGGATCTTGGAAGCGTGAAAAAAGAAAAGAGAGAGAGAGAGAGAGAGAGAGAGAGAGAGCGAGATGTGAGAAAGAGGAAGGAAAAACGACGAAGAAGAAGAAGAGGGAGAAGGAGACGAAGATAACACGAGGGCGCAGACCAAGTGCGTCAGTTTGGAAGCCGGGTGGACAGATTGTGTCGCTTGTAAAGTGGCGAGGAAGACCCCTGGAAAACAGGTCCTATGGAAAGAAAAGAGCTTTCCCGGAGCAGCGAACCGGGTGAATAGCACTCGAGTTTCTCGCGCTTATCCCTGGCTAGAGCGCGCGCACGCCAGGGTGAGAGCCAGGCATTCGTGGCAATTGCAGTGTGAAATGCCATGTGTTCGTCCGCGCGCGGCACCACGACGTCTGCTCGGTGTCGAGTGTTTTAAGCCTTTGAGTGGTAATACCGAGCACGTTTATAAATTGAGTCCTCGTCCTGGAGGATTAGACCTCGGCATCATTCTCTCTCTCTCTCTCTCTCTCCTTCTGTCTATTCTCGCCGATGGGAAATCTGTGTAGGGACGCCCGATACGCTCGCATAATGCGCGTTCCACGGCCTCTCTACTCGCCCTGTGGATTATTCCGCGTCATGAATCTCCGAGACCGTCCTCGTGTCTACCTTCCCTAACCCGCGGTCTCTCGTCCCGCTGCTTCCTGTGTTCCTCGCGTGGTCCCATCGACTTTCCTTCGGATAACGACCCGACTATATCGATTCGACCCGTGATTTTATCCTCGCGATCCGCGCCCGTCCCCTGTTAACTCCGGCTGCGTTTCAATTAGAGAGACACGGAATTTTCGAACCAAGGGATCGCCGCCGTGGAATTACCATTCTACTCGACCGATGCTTCGTCTAACTTCACCCTCACCGTCGGAAGCCGCGAGCTGCTAATTTTTTTAAAAGGCTGGCGAAATTCATCACGGGTAATTACCTCGACCGGTTGACAGGCCTCCACGTGCACGCACAGCCACTTTCGATATGGAATGGAATAGTTCGCGTCGCCTACAAACGCGAGTTCGCGGTTCTAAACAAAGGACCCACGAAGAACGACATTGACAAACGATCCTCCTGTCGCGTTTCAATCCGCCGATAGCGTGGCTCTTACGAGTCCTGCCACCGCGCGCGCGCGCTCTTTCTCTCTGTTTCTCTTCCCCTCTCTCTCTGACGCCCGTTTGTTCCCGTGAATTTCCTTCGAGTCTTGTCCGACGAAACACGGGGCTCTCGCGAAACTAGTTCGCCGCGTGTACACACCGTGCCGAACCGTACCGAGCAAATACGTTTGCCGCATACATCTGTGTGTGTGTGTGTTTGTGTGTAGCGCTTTATCGCCGCTCGTAAAGTTTCATCTGGACTTTAATTAAACCTAGGGAACCTATCTCTCTTTCTCTCTCTCCCTCTCTCCTTCTCTCGATACTAGTCAGACGCCGATATTTTGCATAGAATGAGCCTGTACAACCGGAGCAATCGAATCTTGCTTCTTTTCTCTTCTCCGAGAATTCCTTTGCCTTCTTCATTGCCGAACAACAGAGGAGAGAAAGAGCTTTGATTATCCGAGGGAAATAAAACTTCAAGCTCCGCTTGTATTATTTACGTCGATCGATTAATTTCCCCGCGTTACCCGTTTTCTATATTTATCGGGCAATCGAAGAATGTTATTAACCGGGAAGAGGCCACCCCCTTCCAAGAGATTCCAATTATCCCCGGGACGAAACGAATTTTTTTTCGCGTCCAGCGATCCTCCGCTTTCCACGAGAGACGGATCGCCGTTAATAATTAACGATGCTCGGTTATCGAGCCGGATTGGCCACGAAGAACCCAGGCACTGAGGTTGATTCGAGGGAAACGAAACGAGCGAAGGGAATGAGAAAGAGGGGTGAAATTACCTCTCTCTTTCTCTCTCTCTCTCTCTCTCTCTCTCTCTCTCTCTCTCTCTCTCTCTTTCTCTGTCGATTGGACGAAGGCGCCACGAGGAAATTTCGCGTGCGGGAAAGTGCCGCGGTACCGGTGGAATATTTAAATGGCAAGGGTTGCCAGCCGGCACCTAAGTGGCACTCTCCGCCACTGCTAACCGTCTTTTACGTTTTCCGGTGGAAACAACGGAGCGAGCTGGCGAACCCACGTTCGAAACGTTCAATCCGAGTCTCGCCGTCCATGTCGCTTCCGCTCTCCATCGCGTGCCACCGGGAAGTTTCCATCTTTTTTTTTTT